>NW_007579042.1:0-52330 GCF_000690725.1 Stegastes partitus | reverse complement strand
TTATGCTGACTCTGAAATTATATCGGTGGACGAATAATTCAAAGGTTGGTTTTAATAATTTTAATTCACGCAATCATTTGCTTTAGTGTGAAAATAAGTACATCTTATTTTCCACACTAAAACCCTACACTTTCCATTTAGTGTGTTGGCCATGAAGAAAGTAAAAAAAAAGAAAAAAGAAAGAAAAACCCATAATAGCAGGTAGCATGCAGTGTTGCAAAGCACTGCCCCGTTCTTACCTGTCAGGGTTTAGTGATCGGGTTTTGGGGCGGAGTGGATTGCGGGTCTGCTGACACCAAGGCCTGAGCACCTGTTTGTCGCACATTGTTTGTCATCAATTGTTATCGGCATCTCAGCGGGACGAGACTGATTGTGGAGCTGCTGAGGCGCTGACGCGTTTCGACGCATTGACCAGATATTGACACGTGTCAGCGGCCCGTGCAAAGTTGCAGCGTTTTGTAAACATTTCCTCCTGTGATCTTTAAGCTTGATGTTTTTTTGTTGTTTTTTTTTTTTTTTTGCTGAGGATACAGACATAAATAAATAATTTTTTGTGTGTAGGTTTGCACGCATGCGTATGTGTGTGCGCGTGTGTGTGTGTGTGTGTTGGGGGTGCCCACGTTACAAGGCCTTGCATCAGTTTTATGCCTTAGTACTACAAAACAGACCGCTTGAATTTGACTCTCACTTCTATCTTTTTTTCCTGCCTTAAAAAATATCTTTCTTTCAGCGTAGCCCCTATTGCTCTCTGTCTAAAGCACTTTCTCTTACTCTTTTTTCTCTTCTTCTTTCTTTTTTTTTTTACCCCTCATCTCCCCAAATCCCACACGTCTCTGTTTCATTCCTTTCAAAACTTGCTTGCTCCACTGTTCTTGCATTACTTTTGATAAACTGACTCTAAACATCATAATGCCTAAGCTCGGTTATGTGATTCTTTTAAAATAGGCACAAATGGTCGAGGCCATTCATGGTAGCCACAAAATACGCCTCATTGTCAGATCGGATTCTTCAGTCGCAAAGCCACAACTCCAGCGTGTGTGACAGACTGTTATTCTACACTGGGGTTTCCAGTTCTTGCTATTAATATTTAGCAGTTTTTGCTGCATTTATGATTGCATTTTTATTCTGAGGGATACCAATCTTATAAAATAACACTTATAGACACACTATACAGAAAATGTTTTTTTCCCCTGAAGAACAACAGATTCAGCTTCACGTATTAGGCAAAAAACATTGTATATATGTCAAAAGATATTGGTACAGGTCCTCTAAAATGAGTCACACTGAGTGCTCTGAACAGAACTGTTGAATCTATGCAGGGGGAAAAATGACTATAGTTATAAGCACATATGGGAGAGTTCAAGAGGAGGATAATACCACAATAGAAATTGTTTTTCAGCCTGTGGAGGTATTGCATCAGGATTTACAACAAAAGGTCCAAACAAGCCCTCTGAGCAAAGTGGGCTAGCCACAACCCTTTATATATTTTTACCAAACCTAACTAAGCTCTAAACATACCTAGTCATGTGGCTGTTACCATTAAGCAGCAGCTATCAGCGGTAATAGTCTATGCTGGGTCGACCGTGTCCTCCTCTACTGACACAGCGTGAACATTTCTGGTTAAACACGTTGCTTAAGGATGCACCAGAAACACCCAACTGTGATACAATGTAGTGGAAAGAAAATCATCAGGAGAAGCGATTACAAAAATAAGACCCTTTATTACACAAAAGATCTGAGCCTTGTCCCTGCAGAGAGAAAAACTCCATTTTTAATGCGTACATAAGTTTTTAGAAAGTTGGCAGTGTCTCATCATTATTATATGTCCTCCCCCTCTGGCTTTTCCTGCCGATGAGAACCAGCCTCTTTGTCTAACTATGATTATCGATTGCTCTGATCGTCCAACGAATGCAAAAGCTCTTATTCCAGAGGCCCAGTATAAATAATTCCAGAAGCAGCTTATGTATCGCACCTTTTTGTGTCTAGTTATGTCGACACAGAGATGGGTTTTCAGACTTCACAGACTCAGGAAACTAAACAGCGGCTTCTCCACCATCGCTCGTCTATGGGTTTTAATGGAAGAGGAAGTCCGTGAAGACGTGGAGAATCAGGAGGCAGCAGCTTCATGGGACTCAAACTAATAGATAGAAATACCCAAATGCTGTCATTCTGAGAACTAGTCATCGGAATGGTGCACAATCTCTAGTTCACATCAGAAAGGATTCCAATAGCTTCTCAGTGTTCAATCAGCCTTGGCCTGAATGACTGAACAGAGTACGTTAACATAAAAAGACAATACTTGCCAACATTTTGTTTGGTGTACACTTTTTTTATTCAACACAGATCACCGCAGATAGCAAGGTTAGATAATGCTTGAGAGCGTTTTGTTGCTTAAGCCAAATCAAAAATGAAAGCTCTGTTTTCCCGTGTCTTTGTCTGACTTTGTTAATAGCTGTGACTGTGCACTGGAACTGTTCATAGTAAAGCCATCAAAACAGAACATCTGCTTTGGCTGAATTGCTTTCACGCTATCCCGAATATAAAAAGGTTTGAGTCTTTCATAGTTTCTTGACTAAACTGGATACAAGTAATGAACAAACAAATCGCCACGTTTAAAGTCCCAGATAGAAAACTTAGTCTTTTTGTGTAGATAATAGACCACATTTAGTTTTTCCTTTTGTTGTAATGTTGGTTCATGTGTGCCCCTGTGAGTGGTATACATCAGCAAAGCTATATCCTCCACTTCCTTCTTCAGCGGTCCCAACAGCGCGGCAGTGCTTTTATTGTCTATCAATATTTCAAGGAATCAATTCGAGCAACCATTGTTCCATTATGCAGTCCTGTCTAAATGTTCAGATTAAACTTCGTTTAGCATTAGCAGGTATGTTCTCAGTCAGTGACTGAGGTTGCATATGCAAAACAGGAAGATCAAGAAGCCGGAGGTTGCCAATTCTATCGTCATTTCTCTTTCTGGGGAATCCAATTCTGCTTCTCGTCCAGCCAGCAGCATGCATTATAGATCAATATGCAATCCTGCCTAGTCCCAGTTAGGAAATGCTGTGCTGTTAGGGCTGTTATCTGGGTGGCTGCCTGTTGAGATTGTACCCAACAGGTTCACATAGAGAGGAAACATGTAAAACTTATATGTAAAGATCCACGTTTGAAAAAAAAAACAAAAATCTTGAGGAATATTTAGTGTGCTTCTATGTGTACTAACTAAAAATGTCCAGTAAGCCCTTTTACAGTTCTGGAGGACAAGTGACATACTTTCTACCAGCTTGCTCATCTTACCTAAGCTCCTGTCTGACTTTCCACTCAGTCTCACTCTGTTAGTTCTTCTGAAGGAGATGTGTTTTCACGCAAACCTTCTTTTTTGTTGTGACTTTGTTGAAGAGGTTTATCTTGTCTACTTTTTTTTTTTTGGCATGTATGTCACCTTCTGCCCACCATTTTTTCTTCCATTTGGATCAGATTTGTAGTTAGTTTTCAGGATGCCACCCTCTTTCCAGGCAGCTCCAACAAGAGTTGTTTGTCCCCTTCTCTAAGAGTTTCCAAGAGAGAAGGGATTTCCTTTTATTTAACTTGATTTATCTCCTCCTTCTACCTGTGTTTGATGTAAAATTAGTCTTGTTTGCATTCTTTGTTCTCCAAAGCCTTCTCCACATTTTTTGACATTTTGTTTAGTCGGTATTCACTGAAGATGTACTTTCACAGTTCCTTTTGTTCATCCTCCCAACTGAGCTCCTTGCTTTTTGCCAATCTCCTCCCTCGGGGCTTCATTTGTGGAGACCAGCTTCTTCGTTCTGCTACGGGGCTCGTCTAAGTCCTTTCAAGACTGAGCTGAGAAGCCCGACGGTAAGTATGATGCATGCTGCATGGCACTTGGTCAAATACCTGAAAGGCACGTAGTTTCCAGCAAAGAATGCAGGCTCATCCTAACAGACAAAAACAACGAGTTTATCACCTGTAAAGTTACTCAAGAGTTTTAAAGCAAAGATGCCTTTTCCATCTGCTGTCAAGGAGAAGGACAGCATGCCTTTGAGCACTCCTCAGTGTTGTTTGTTCCCTCATGGCTGGCACACAAAAACATAAACTGCAACATTATAGACCTTGTGCAGATCTATCTTATCTCTTTAATACTTGTAAGAGTCTTTGCCACTAACACTGCTGTCTGTCAAACAAGAGCTTGGTGCTGATTTCTAGAACTACTTAAATCAAAGAGTAACTAATACAGTGCTGCCCACTTAATGTCATGCCACTTTATTGACTATCCCGTTTATATTCTTAACATATTGAAGTCCCGAATTATGTCCTATATAACTTGGAGTAAAACAGCCCGTTTATTGTCATAGAATAATGTCATAACGAAATTCCCAGCAATTGATTCCAGGAATAACTTTTGCCCATTTAAAGTAATGGTCAGCGATCGTAACAGCTCACGGGCCGAGCGTCGGTCATGCACGACAGATTGTCACACCCTGGTCAGCCATGGAAGACAATATGTTTGTTTGTTTGTGTATTACCTGCTCATCTGAGATCTGCTTCACTGAGTTATTCACACACTGTCAGTGATTAATTAGGGCTAAGACTAAAATATTCTATGAGAGACCCACAGTTGTGATCTTGTTTGTTAAAGGAAAGACACCTTTACTTCCTTTTAAATATGTTTGTTGATCAGAAGTAGGCAGTTTTACTGTTTGACCTTTCTTCGTGTTCATACACTTTTATCTTTCCTTAAATACTTTATATCCCAAATACATGCTAAATACATCCAGTATAGGCCATGTAGATCGTCCTATCCTATACATAGGTTAGTTTTCACACCCAAACTTGTTGCTGTCTTGAAGCCCGCCTATTTGAATATCCCGGATATAGTCATAATTCCATCCTGGACGAGGGTATGATAATAAATGGGCAGCACTGGAGTCTTTTTAATGAGTAGTGGACTATCACTGCTTTTTGGTGCTTCCCATGATTGTGTTTGCAACGGAAACCATTTCTGCTCATGAAACAATTTGCAACACTTTGGAGGCCAGGCTCAAAAGAGGGAGATGAGGAGAGAGAGGAATCAATACTTGACCTGAACATAAGGCTAGTCTATTCCTCTTGTAAGCGAGCAGCTCAGCTCATGATGTTATACACACATCAGCCGTCAAGGAGGGTTTTGAGTTAGAGTGTGCGTGTGTGTGTGTGTGTGTGTGTGTGTAATGTGCTGTAATGCTCCTGGTGGACTTACCAGGTGGCCATCCAGTTGTGTGGGCGGAAGTAAGCCTTGGCAGACTGATACGATGGGCACAGTTTTCAAAGAGGACACAAACACACTGTGCACACCCTGCTGCAGATGAGGACTACAGCTTGTCTAAGCTCCGCCAGTTTATCGGTGCAATGTTTAAAGGGTCATCTGAACTGCAGAACAGACATAGTTGCGTGGCAAAAAAAAAAAAGAAAAAATCTGACTACTTCTGAGGATGAGAAAGAGAGTTAGTCAAATCTCAGAGGGGGCCTACCAGCTGTCTTGAAAAGAAGCAGCTCTCAAAAACATGCTGCACATATCACATGCTGTTAATTCTGAGTGAAACAATTTCATGGACTGATGGTTTTAAGATGTCTTGTCCTATTTTTGACAGATTTGTTCTTTTTACCTCACTGTCCTATACTATATAAAAAAAACTAAATTCTCAGACGTCTATGAGAGTAATAATTCTTGTTTTGTCACAAAGCCTCAACAGAGATGTAAACACCCCCTGGTTTCCAAACCTCCACATTCCTAGAAAACATACAGAGGATTGCTGCAGTGCAGGCAAATGATTTTTTTTCAACTAAGAAAATTAATTATGTTTTTTTCCGTTTTGCTTTACATGTGGCTAAGAAGTGTCTGAGGTATTATTTTTGTATGATTTTGCATAAAATATTAGGTTTTCTATTTATTATGACCACAGCTCTGTCGTGCATTGAGATTTTTAGCAATGTCAGAAGAGATGTGAAAACAATGCAAGCAGTATTGGGTGGGTAGAAATTAGAGTGGTGCAAGCACAAAACTATGCATATGCACGCTTGATAAACGAGACCCCTGGTCAGTGAATGTATTCTCGTGCAAGTGATTAATGACTTGATAACATAATCCTAATCTGATGACACGGCAAATAAACATTAGAAGTTAAATATTAACAGAGACAAATGTAAATAAACACACAGACTTACGGTGCATGTATTTTTTAAGACAGATAGAAGAACAAATACACATGCAGCACAGCAGGATCATGCAACTTGCTCATGGCAAAGAAAAGAGCACCAAACACTCGCCGTCTGCATCTTTCTCTCTCTCTTTCTCAAGCGCTCGACTGAAAATATCTGCAGGGTTTCCTCTTCTACTATCAAACAATTGTTTGTTCTCATTATCATAACTCATTAATCCTGATCAGACTCAATCCCACTATCTTCTTCACTGTCTGTTTTTCCTCTTCTCCTTCTTTCTCTCTCTCTCTCTCACATACTCACAGTCACACGCATACATTTGTTTGTTCCTCTATTTATAATTCATAGGTTTTGATCAGACAGAATGTTTGATAAGGTTTACAGTCTGGGCTTGCCCAGGCAGAGAGGGAAACAACAAAAGTAAACAGTCATAAATATATACATGGTAATGCCCGCTGGATGATGTAGGAGGCAAAGATAATGTAATGATACAGTTGAAGAGCGAGACACTGGATTGCGAGTGAGGGTGACGGCCTGGTCACGGTTGCGTGGCCTCCTTTACGACACAAAAAGTCACCGAGAGTACTAAAGGTGTTCGGCCACTTCCCTCCCAAAGTCCCAGAAGTCTCGATGCATCTTGTTTGTTGTGAACAAAAGTAGAAAATAAGAAGGATAAATGTACAAGAAACATAACAAGACGACTGTGGTAAGATATTGTAGTGTTTAATAAAAAGGATCCTTTAGCATCTCAGGAGCAGACGTGTAGGAAGGCTTCTCAGCATGCACCGGGGTAATGGACGAATGGAAATGACTCTCATTTACATGTGTTTTCCGCATTGTCACTGGTGATGTTGTGTTTTACATTATGCCCCACAATGTTCCCACCATTTCCACACCTCACTGCTTGTCATACAAGCGGTGTGAGTGATGTGGTGTGCGCTGATTTTTAATGATCTCCCGACACTGCAAGCTCCAAAATGATGTTGCATCTGTTGTTTACACATTAACCAGAGTGTGTAATGTCCGACTTGCGCTCCAGGACCGTGCTGTAGGTGAGAACCGGAGACGACCTTGAAAATAAATGAAGAAAACATGTATTTGACACTTGCTTAAGGAATCATAAAAATAGACAGTACAAAGATTGTAATGAGAAAGGTGACTGATTAATTAAGAGATTTATTGGAGATAGACTGTAACACAAAATAAGCATTAACACACACACACAATGTAGCTTTTGTTTTCTCAGTGATTATATCTGTAGCTGGTCAGAAGAAGAAAATGTATGTAAATGAAACAGATTCTATGTGCAGAATTCATATTATGCATGGTTTAAGCCACTTACCATGCATTTTCATGGCTGATAAATGAGGAACTGAATGCATCAGCATGCAAACACCTTCTTCACGTGATATAAATTGATGACAACAGTACAATATACCATTAAACCCCTTTAATCAGTTAGACAAAAAAAAAAAAGATGAAAACACCTTTGAGCAAAACCTCATAAAACAGAGATTAATCTTGAAGTTGGGGGAAAGACAAACAAGGTGTTTCACTCACTGATCAGCACAAACACAATTACACGAGAGAAAGGATTTAAAGTAGAGGTGGCATTTATTGCCATGCTTTGGCAGAATTTTTTTATGAACATCCTTCTTAATAAAAACATGAACACTAAACAGCGAGGCAAAGAGAGGATGACACACAGAGAGAGGGAGAGCGAGAGAGTGATGTGCATGAGTAGGAGACAGAGGGAGCAAGACATAGATTGATAGGAAAAGTAAATCCATCCCCAAAATAAAGACTAATCCAAACTGAGTCTGATGGATAAGTTGGTAAATTGAGTAAACAAACTCATCCCTCTCTTCATTATGAGGTGCCAGGAAAAATCTTGTCATACAAAATGGAATCCAAAACAAGTCGGTTTGGTTCAGATGGGGATAATGTCGGATAAATATGAGCACCAGTAGGAAGGAGCAAGAAGAAAAAATAAATAAAATGACAAGAAATCTGCCCAATAAATGATGATCCGAACTCAATTTGACAGACTTAGAGACATGGTGGCAACAAAAAAGCTACAGCCGATACTGTACGGGCGAGTGAGAGAGAAACGGAGATGTGAGGAAAAAGAACAAAAGAAAATTTACAAAGAGTAAAAAAGAAGTGAGAAAAATGGTGAGACAGGCGGTAATAGAGAGTGTGAAGTCTGTCAGGATAATTACTGTAAGAGGAGCACGGTCTGATTTGCTTTTGGTAGAAAAAGAGATTGACAGGTCAGTGCGGATGTCGAACATGCGGGTGTGAAGCCTGATTTGTTAACCACAAAGGCAAAGGCCAGGAGAGCAACAGGCCTTTGTCACACCAAACATTTTTACAGGTATTACGACTAACACGAACAATGGCTCGGTGTCAATGTCCGAGTGGGACGTGACGTTCTGACAGCGAGCCCACAAAGGAACAAATGGAATTTAGCTGTCATTAATTTTAGAATTCATACGTATGCTTTTACTAAATTGGCATATCAAGCTGCTTTTCAAAAGGACCATGGTGAATGATACTCTGTTTATTACCTGTAGAAATGTGGAACTTTCTAATGTACTTTTTTGTACTCACAAAAGAAAACCTGGACTGATTAAAATCAAGGAGTTTTGCTTTCCATGTAAGGCCCAGCTGTATAGATTTTACATTGGGACAATAACCCTTTTAAGTAGGTGTGGGGGGGTTGTTCCGGCCGGTAAATATAAATTACATGCGTGTTCAGATTTCATTTGTAACAAACATGTGAATGACAGTTTAAGTATAATGCCTCATACGTGTTGGTGTAACTATCTGTGACCTGCACTAACTTTTTCTGTCAAACTTACATATACAAACCCCGGTACAGCTCAAGAAAACCTGTCAAAAACAAGAAAAAGTGAATGAAGAAAATAGACGCTGATTTAATGTGTGCATTTTTTTTATTTATTTGTGTTCCACAGCAAGTTATTTTTTCATTTATTCCATGTTTCGTTTGCCTCACTCCATCCTTTATCAATTCTTTTTAACACACACACACACAAACACACACAAACACACTTGTATGGCTGCATCTGATCCAGCATACAAACATCCTAACAGAGGAAAAAAAAAAAAAAGATAAAAACTTGCTTTTAGTGTAAGTAAGGATTGTGATATATGCCAAAGATCATCTGCCATATGGGAATCTATTCCTTGAGAAAGAAAAAAAAATAAAAGAAAGAAGCTGAGAGGCTGGTTTAAATGTAAAACCAGCATGCTTTTACTGTGAAGGGGGGAAACAAGAACGGTGATGTTTCTTATTTTTTATTTATTTCTGTTAAGAATGTTCTTTTCCTGCCTGCGCTGGCTTTTGAACACAGAAATGCATTAGCAACAGAAAGATGCGGGGAAAAATCTGTAGATTCTTTCCTCATTTGCACTGGGTCCCTTTCAGGCGAAGCTGAAAGGGAAGGAGACATGTGGCTGTGGCAGAGAAGAACATATGGCATCTGCTCTAGTGGAAAACCTTAATATGGGGTAGAGTATTGGCACCCGTTGCCTCACTAACATTAACATGCTGTCAGAGTTGTTCTGGCAGAACACTAAGTGGAGCACACTTGCCCGGCACTGTTCCCAAGAGTGTTGCAGCATGTAACTTCCCACTTGCCATCTCTGGACCATGTTATGAGTGCTGTTATAGAAAGGCGAGAATACAAACATGCTGGAGGAGCTCTGTTTATTAGATCTCGAGCCAAAGATCCAGTAATAGACACTAGTCTTGTTAACTTGGTGAGGAAAAAAAAAAAAAAAAGAAATAGCATACAGGAATAAAAATGAAAGCTAAATAAAATATGAGGGCCAACTATCAGCATGACAGGAACAGTAGAAGAAGCTATAGCAGTGTTCTAAGATGAAATCCATATGTGTATATACGATATGGTTTTGACTAAATAACATCAGATACACAGATAGAAAGCATCATCTCATTACAAATCTGTCATATTTCTTGTGAAAACTTGAAATGATGTGAAATGTAAGGGTTTATGAACATTGATTTAGTTAACACAAATGAAAACGTAAAATTATTAGAAATATTGCAGATATTTGTTGCTACGTTAACACTATATTCATGCTCAAAATCCTACATGTTGCACCTTTAAGATTCTGCAACAAAAAAAAAAATTTGCCTCACTGGCCGTGTTTACTTCTTTGTGTAAAAGGTCAGATTCCCTCGAGTCGTTTCCCTTCCACACACCTTTTTCACTGCAGGCGTTTCGACTTGTCACAGTGGGGAAAGCACAGGTGGAAAAAAATGATGGCTGGTTCCAAAATGTGTGCCAGCAAGCCACGACAGTGAGCCAGCATGTCCAAAACAGGACCTCCCTTGAGTGTAATGCAGCCATCATTAATACATCCACGCTTTCCCCACCGCGACAAGTCAAATTGTCTGCTGTGAAAAGGACTATTGAAGCTGCATTCAGATGACACTCAGGTGGATTTGATGTATCGCCAAAGGCTCGTTCAGAGTAAATCAACTCTCAGCCATTGTTGTTATAAATATGGCTGTGGCTCAAGGTAGCGGCAGAGCTGCTGAGCAGGATTGTGATAGTGGGAAACGTGGTATTAGAAGTAAGTGAAAGTGTTGAATTCAAATTGTTACTCCGAGCCAATAGGGGCTTTCTCGCCATCAAATCGTAGCGAGACTGAAGCTTTCTAAGGGGGAAGTGCATGGCTCTCTAAAATGCTTTCAGGAACCTGGATCAGCCGTACTCAAAGCACAATCAAAGAAACCAAAAAAAGACACCATCAGCAGACATTTGCTAAATTAATAACACACAACTACAGTCAACGAAAGTACTGTCAAATAAAGGTTATTGGTTGGTGTAGTGGTTGGGGGATTCTATCTGCTCTAGAGTTAAACACCTGCACTGAACTGACTACACTCTGGTCATGGGGAAGTAGCACTCCATTCTTTGGACATGTTACACTCTCTGTAAAGAAGGATCCATGCTGCAGCAGGATAATGAGCTCAAATACAACTCAAAGCCTTGCAAGGACTAGTGGAGGACCAAAGAAGGCCAAGAAGTGTTGACTGTCGAGGGCTTTCCTCTACGGTCACCGACCTCAACCCCAGTGAACGCTTACCGAACATCCCTGCCATCACAAGAAGCTCTTTGGAACGTAGCCAGATCATGCAGGGATAACATAGGTCATCGGATTTTGCACAAATTTGTAAAGTCCATGCCAGCATCACTGCCGCTTTTATTAGAGCAAATAGAGTGCATGTGCATCTCTTTAGAGATTGGTAAACTGGAATTATCATTTGGAGCAAATATATTTGTATTACATTTGACGAATCTTCGTGAGTGGTCTCTGACTTTTGGATCGTATGTACTCAGGAGACAAACATGTTGGGACCCAATTAGGTGCATAAGTTACAAAAGTTGTCTACACATGTTGTAGCAGAAAAAGTACAGGTGTCCATTATGTTGGTCATACTGGCTCAGCTGGTCTCACAGGACACTTTAGTAGCAAAGAGGAAACCTTCATGTCATTAGTAATATCAGTTTTTCCTACTATGACATGTAAAGAAAGTCTATTGTAGCAGTAAAAGATACTAATCCAGGCAACATTATATCAGAGCTACTCAATACAGACCATAAAAACATACAAAAAATACGAAAAAATAAAGTATATGTACATTTACAATAGTGATAAGCAGAATTCAAGTTTAAATGTGGGCAAAACAAAGCAGCAATCATCAGTCCAAAAAAGTTCTGATCCCCTCCAGCTACGCATTTCCTACAGTGTGGACATTTGGTCACAAAATTAAAATTCTGCTCTATATAGTTGATCGTTCCTCCACCATTAGGGGTGGAAAACACAATCTGTTGTCTTTAAAGCCAAAGCTGAATGAATTTTCTGTCTGTGTATTCTAACTTCAGAGGGACAGGTGTGAGCTCTCTTTGTGTTCCCATGCAAACTGTTATTTTTTTGTTTTGGAATAGCTTTTGTGCTTTGCTCTTCTTGTGGTCTCTTATCTTGAGCATTATTGACCTCATTAATATTTCATCGAGGTCGACACAATGTAAATTAAACATGAAAATATGTGAGTGCAGCATTTTTTAAAAATTTATATTAATGAGAGCAAATTTTCAGCTTATTCATCTGGTTGAGGAAAAAAAGGAGAAAATAACAATATAACTGTGAAACAAGTGAAATTTAGAAGTAAGATGAGAGGTGTTTGACAGAGCGTTAAACTACAGAAGGTAAGTGGAGGTTAGACTGCTGCTCTTTGCCTCTCATTATGCAGTCCTCAGGACTGTAGGCAACTGCAACCTTGTGACTCCAAGAACAGAGCACTTTTTAATTACTGTCTGACCCATGCCGGCATGCTTGTTTTTTGGGGGGGGTTTTTTTGTACGTGCGGTTGTGATGACACCTTTCAGCACCTGCAAATGTGCTGCAATCAATACACACTTTGTCGTTGTGGAGCAAAGCACACACATCTTCCATCAGACTTCTGCCATCGTTAGCAAAGTTATCCAGCAAAAGTAAACCAAAAGCCATGATAACCAAGATGATAAAAGCTTCTACTTCCACTTTCAAGTTAGAGGCATGAAGTAATGAAAGAACTTCAGCAGGAGAAAGCTTAATGCAGAAAGATCATCACTCTAAAGATGTTTCTGATTCCAGGGCTGCAGTCACATTCATTTATTGAAAGTCTGCAGTGCAAAGTGCACTGTGTGCTCCGTTGGTACAATTCGACAATCCAAAAGCACAACATCTTTTGTTACTGTAATATAATATAATGTGGGTCTCCCTCATCTTCCAAGGGAGTGCTTGTATGGCCCAATAAAACAGTTGATGTCCATAGAACACTGCTATCATCATATAACCCAAAGTTTTGGGCAAAAATGCTTTTGAAGAGGAAAAGATTTTGCAATCCTCCAAACAGTCATGAACCCAAGGTTAAGAACCACAGACACAGCTAAATACACCACTTCATGCACACTAGTGCCTCTTTGTGGCTTTAAAGCTCTTATTTGACAATTTGTTTCAGCAGCGGTGATTGTTTCGAACATAACAGAGAAGCTGTTTATGCTACAGGAGAAGACCCTTGTTGTTTTTAAAATGCTTTTTTTTTTCTCCCATCACTCTTTGAATCCATCGTACATGCTGTGAATCCAAGCCACCCCAAAAATAGTCACTCATTTTCAGAGCCTTCTTTGAAACCTATAGGCGGAGAGCATGTGATACTCAAATCATAGATGTCTGGAGGAGCCGTCCTTCAGGGAAATCCAGATTTGAAAAGTTAATAACAGTTTGAGCGACAGACGGGTCAAAACGGAGGACTAAATGCAGAGACTGACAGTCACAGCGAGGATAAGTGATATAATCTGCGGTAAAGTCAATGTGATTGGCAGTAAATATAAAATGCTGATGTACAGTTTGATAATGCTGCTTCGCCACGGACCTTTTAACCCCCCACAACGGCTGAATGACGCAGCTCCCTAGGAAACAAATTGCATCTCTGCTTGTCATTATCACATTAACTATGCATCAGCTGTCAACAAAGGGCCACAGCACTTGTTCACACACACACACACACACGCACACACTCGTCGTCTTTATTCTACATGACTAATCTCCAAACAAAGCTGTGAATGTTAGCCTCTAAAATCCTTTCACTTTGAATTTTTGTTGAAGAAAATCCCTGAAGAAGAGTAAAGAAGGACAACGCAGGCAAAGAAAGAGATGAAGAGACGAGTGCCGGCCAACTCCTGCTGAGACCCCTTTGATAGATGCGGAGTTTTTCGAAGCGGGAGTTTGGTTCATTTGCTAATCTCTTAGCAAAGACTGTGGGCATTTTGTGTTTCCATTTGTATGTGACTGTATGTGTACGAGTCTATTATTTATTTTTTTTAGCCTTTGTGTGGATACTATGCGTACAGTACATGCACACATCAGGCCAGTGCAGTGTTTTCTTCATGCCCTGCATGCATCTTTGTGAGCAATAACAGCTCTACAGCTTTATGTCCTTTTTTTAGGCAGTCCTCATTATCTGGATGTTGGAGCTCTTATTGGGTAATCTGTCTTGTATCCTTTAAAGAGCCATTAGATTACCTTGATGTTTAACAATACAGTAAATTGGGCTTACTGGAATCCCACTAGTAATACGATTAAGCTTTCCTTTGCACTGTTTAAAAGTGGAGAAAATGTGAGATTGCACAGTTTCTCTGCTAAACTGTCAAAGCTGGGGAGTCCTGGTTTTACCCTCTCTCTCTCTCTCGGCATGGCAGAGAAGTAATTAGATCCCTCTTCTTTGGGGCCAGATTTAAAAGAATGGAGCACAAACAGGGTGAGCTTCATATTTGATTACAGCCTCTATCCCTCTGCTCGAGCCAGCATCATAAGGAAGAGAAGAGAAGAGAAGAGAAGAGAAGAGAAGAGAAGAGAAGAGAAGAGAAGAGACACAGTTAATTAGGGAAAGAAATACAACCATAAGGGAAGTTATAAAATTAGGAGATATGCACGAGATGACAAGAAGTGACAATGAGCTTGGGAACAGAAAGAATGAAAGTAGCTACTGGGGTTTTGCATGAAATTTTAGATTCTTGCACTGTCATGTTTGGCTTAATTGAGTATTCGAATGGCTTCATAATATTCAGGGTGTGGGCAGCTGTAAAGATCCCTGAGCTTTGTTTCCACACAAGCTTGGGATGTACGTATATTTTCCTGTAGCATCATTGCTTTTGCTGATTTGCCTTTAATTCATCCATCCATCTACTATCTATACACCGCTTAATCCTCACTAGAGGGCTCGAGGGGGGGCTGGAGTCTATCCCAGCTGACTTAGGGTGAAGGCAGGGGACACCCTGGACAGGTCGCCAGTCTATCACAGGGCTACACTTAGAGACAGACAACCAAGCACACTCACATTCACACCGACGGACAATTTAGGATTTGCCTTTAATTCGATATGTAAATTGAAGCAGACTGATTTAGCCTTGTTATGGAAAATGCACTCATGAGGCTTGTTAGTATTATTATTGTTTTGTTTTTTTTTCAAAAAGGTTATAGGAAACCTTGGCCAACCCACTTGTGATTTATCAACTTAAATTCATGTTAAGATAATGAAAAACACTTCAAATTTTCACTGGCACATAGTACTTTCAGGAAGTAGTCATATGCTGACACGTTAAATTCTGACATGACAAAAGAAGGATTGAACACACCACTCAGGAACTTTGGGGCTCGGTGGAAAATCATTCATGTATCAGACTCAAAAGACTCAACGGTTGTTAGCCTATGACGATAACCAATCACGTCTGATAACAAGGACCACAACACAGCATGGTTGAAACAAAAGATACAGAAACCAACGTAACTGTCGTGCAAACAAGACCGATTTGACCTTAGTTGTTAACTAGCCGACTAAGCTACTTAACACATATCAAGTTATTGTTCTTGTAACTTTTTGGCAGCTACAAAACAGCTTAAATTCCATTTCAGTCAACTGCTAGATGGAAATAGAGGATGCCTACATTTATCCAGATTCTACAGCAGTAGATGCATGGCAGAAGCAATCTAACTGGAGATCTGATTAACGTTGCAACAACGGCAGTAACAGTCAGTTCTCTTAGTCAAGTGCTCCCAGTCTGTAGCGTCAAGCACCAACCAACGGTTGGAGAGTCCATGCATCAATGGGAACTGTTTTGGTGGCACACAAAGGAGCAGCAGCATATCAGTCAGAGGTGGTTATAACTGTTGGGCTCAACAGTATAGACGATACGCAGCTAAATGTGAGCACTAGTATTAGTGTAGTCTAAATTACGACTACACATACAAATATCTTAACTTAAACTTTAAATTTCCAAAGCATTCAGAGAGAAAAACCAAGAAAGTTAGCCTGTTTCCCAACATTGACGATGATATCAGCTGTTGTCTTTTAGACTTCTTAGCCATCAAGGATGGAGGGAGGACATCATGGAAATCATGGCATGATAATTCACAGCTGCACTCTTGTGAAGGACAGGATGATCTTCCCCCATATTAGCATAAGTCAAAATGCTTCCCCTCTCTCTATTTCTGTCTCTTCTCGCTTGCCATTTGGCTGAACAGACCGACATTTCTGCGTGAGTTTGGGAGCGCACTGTGCAGAGCTGGTTACATTGCAGAAATGTATTGCGTCATGTGATTTTATCTTGGATTTACAGAATTGTGTTCTGTTTTGTCAAAGTCAGGGGAAAGATGTTAGTTTGTCACTGCAAGATGAATACGTTAAGAATCTGTTGTGATGTTTAACTCCACCTTAAAGGCCTCTGCAGCCTCACCCATTGCCACTCCAAACTCAGCAGTTAACCGCAGTTTGAACTCAGGAAGACACAAAGTCAATAAATCAGCAACTGCATGTTCAGTGAAGGAAACTGGCAGCTGTACTTCTTGTCACCTTGACAGATGAATGACACGTCTCCTTGTTATCCCATTGAACATCTTTGCTTTCATCATTTCTCTACCTCTGTCTTATCCCCTTTACCTCTGTTCTCATTTGTCTTTATTTCTGTCTCTTGCACCGGGTCTCACTCGTGTTCTTTATCTAGCTCTAATGAATTCTTTCTTGTACGTTTTTGAATTTTTTTCTTCTTGACTGCCTTTTGTTGTTTTTTTTTTTTTACCCACTTCCTCTGTTTCTGTTTCTCTTTCTCTCCTGCTTTGTTCTCTGTGTTTTTTTGTCCTCACATTTTTTTTTTTTTTTTGGTTATTTGAGGACGTGGTACGGCGTCATGTCTCAGGCCACTGGAGGACTTTTAGAAGTCAACAAGAGAGAGACTGTCATGGTCTCCCAGGTTCTCGCGCGTGCACACAAACACACGCTCGCAAATTCAATCACACACACCAGTGTTAAGCTCTCAAATTCCCCTCAAAGAGCCTCGCTCCCACAAGGCAAGATGCCACAGAGAGAAAAACAAAGAGATGGAATGTTTTCTCTCTATCCTCCCCTTTCCTTCTCTTGCTCTCCTCCTCTCGCTGTAAGTCTTCAGTAGCTCTCTGCAGTGCAGTACAAACATGCAGAGTGATCAAAGAGTCTGGGGTGTCAGAAGCGAGGGACAAGTTGGACGTGTGTGGAAGACGAGATGAGGGAAGAAGGCAGGGGAACAGAGACGTCAATCAAACAATCTATCAAACTCGCTGGAGCTTGTATCCCAGTGGCACACCTGTGGACTTCTGAGCTTACCTGCAAGGACCATCAGAGTACGATCAGAGCTCCTGTTCTGTTGCCATTCGGGGTGCTTCTTTATGTGCACACATTTTGGGGACTTTCTGATAGAGCACCAGAAAATGTGCAGAAATGATGATAAATGGTGGGTGATGTTGGCCTGAAAAACTGCACTTTGATCAAAAATTTTGAAACAATGTTAATAATGAAAACTTTTAGTGCACATCAGTGGCATGTTAAGAGGAATATTACCATCCCCACCCAATTCTCATTGAACAATAGGTACATTAACACTAAAATTATGACAAACCATCGGTCTGCTAAAACAGCCTAAAAGTCAGCAAGGCAATCTAGCCGTGCTTGTCTTCAAGTCTAATCTACTGTGAAAGGAAATGAAAAGTACATTCATCAGGGAAAACAACCCTAGACCAAATTTAATTCCACCATTAACTAACTCACTCAGTAAAAATTCTCCCTTTTTTTTCCTCATTTTTTAGGAACATTTTATCTTTGGCTCGAATGCTGATACTGGTGCTTAATAAGCTCAAGAAAACTTGTAGAGTAAGTTTGCTCGGAAAGAAAGTCAAATTAATAATGTTTAAATGGTGACAGTTTTATTTCAGAGCGCTGCTTTGTGAACCGTGAGGTCACAGCACCCTCTGCTGGACCCACAAGAAATACACTTAACGTTGAGCTTTTCATTGTGTTTTCTGCATTTGTAAATAATCACCTATGTATGTTGTGGTCAGTGCTAAAGTGTGCCAAACCACATTTACTAGTTTTACAGAAAAATGGGGTCAAAATTATGTGTCACTGAAAAAAATCATGGTTGTTGGAGGAGTCATTACATGCATCCAAGTATGTTTCAAAACTGTCCAAAGATAGAAGCAGCTACTTTGTGATGATTTATTTAAGTTTTATTTTGCCTTTCCTTTTTCTGAGTGCCAAAGCGGGCCACACCACATTTTCTACTCTTTGAGAAAAAAATGGATTCAAGGTTTGTCTTGCTAAACAGCACTGAATACATGGGTCATGTTATGACCCTGTGCGGGTCATCTGTGTCTTGTGTTTTTTGCTGCTTGTCTGTCCCCAGTGTGAGTGTGTGTGCATGAGTGTGGTGGAACGAGTGAATTGGGAGCAGGTGGTGACCCCGGGTTGGCTGGATCACCTGCTGCTGCGCCGATTCCCAGCCACACCATTGGTCGGAGGGCGGGCCAACCCGGTATTTGAGCAGCCCGCCAGCTGTGGTCCTGCCTCCTCACCTCCAGCCTCACCCACCTCGAAGAAGCCAGCAGACCCGTGCCACTGCACCTCAAGAGACGCAGCAGTCGTGTGCTTACAGAATTGTTTGAGAACAGATCCCTATAGGGACCCCTCGTAAACTCTTAGTTGGAGAGCAGAGTAGGAGGGAGAGGCCCTTTTATTTTGTACCTTTTTCTTCTTTTTTTTTTTGTTATTAGATAGGTAAGATTGTTGTTTTTTATTTGCTTTTTCTTTTGATAGTCAGGGTTCTTAGAATAAGTTTTGTTTGTTGTTTTGGCCTGTTTCCCCTCCTTGATTGACAAAAATAAAGAAACTACTCATCTTTTGTTACCTGACTTCTTGTTGTGGCTGGCCTTCTTCGAGGTGGAGGGACTAGTGTGGAGCACATATCCATGCTATGCCCCAGGTTCCCCTAGGCCGGGGCATAACAGTCATCATGAGGAACCAGAGATACTTTTGAGGACTAGGTGGTGGTTAATTAAGTTTTTATTACCTTACTGCACCTACGACTCAGTGTTTTCTTTGTCCTTGATTGAAATAAGGCTGTAAAACACAAGTGACAGCTTGTCAAAGAATTGTATCTAAATTCAACATTTAAAGATGTAATATAAATGTATAATTACACTTTTGTTTCCAGTTGTGTAGTTGTGAAGGATTCTAGATGTCTTTTGACTTCAACCACTACAAACACAGTGTGTCATGGCTCACTGCATACTGTATACTTACTGTGTACTAACCTCAGTGCTGGGTGAATGTGGTCCATAGTGGGTCTGTTAGTGGAGATGAAGCCCAGAATGCTTTCCAAATTGGACAGTGTAGCATAAAACTAAAAGGTAAATTTGGATTCTTCTCTTTGAGCTTGTAACGTTAAACATTTTCCACGTTAAGGTTTGATCCAACAATCAATAAAATACAGGAAAATTTATGAAATGCTGCTATTTAAAGGACAGATTATGTTGAATTAGTGTTCAGTGCTAACATTCTGTTATTACCAGTTTAAGAGGCGCACCAAATGGTGTTCACGCCTTGCTTCCATTGTTGAAATCTCATGTAATACATTCATTATTGACAGTTAAACTCCCACACAGAAATATGTATTGGTCACAAGTTTTTCCAGATTTTATGAATTAACAAAGATTGTTTGAACAAGGTGACTGACCTACCAGTAACTGAGTTTCTAGTAACATTAGTAACAAATGTATTTAATTTCTTTCTAGCTTTTAACACATCTGGACACTGTCAGGGGGGAAAAAGACATTTCACTGCTCCTTGACTATGTTGCACGTTACATGTAACAAACAAAGATCTTGAATCTTGATTCTTTAAAGAGTCATCCAAACATGAAAATAGCTCATTTCCACAAACACATAAAACCTCAACACACTTTTTCAGAAGTACAAAGGAGACAAACTAGTGTATTATATTATTATATGGCATAAAGTAATTATTAGCACAATAAAACATTTATCTAAAATTGCAGTACATTTAAACAGCACATTCAATTTGAAGAATTTAAATGTTCAGGGGGTTGGGGTTTAGTCCACAGCCAGAAAGCATTAATCTTGTATACTATAGGACATATTGAATTTATTACTTTAACAGATCTCTTACCTTTGATGTGTGTAAAATCACCAACAGCCAGTACAGCCGGGATGCACTCTTGTACAATATGCCTGGTGCCTAGCAACAAAGGACCACTTCTTTACAGCAAAGCTTCTTTTTTCTGCAGAAAGAGAAGGGGAGAGAAAGAGAACAATTCCTTCTTTTATCATTCTAGTGATTTGCTTTTACAGGTTTAAGTCTCAAAAGTTTTCATTGTTTTTTTGTTTTTTTTCAGCTCTTGGATGAAAATGTGTGTAACCAATCCAAATGTTCCACGAAGTGCTTGTATCTGTCGTAGGAGTTTTTACATTGAGCAATCTTCAGTGGTTAGGCTGGTGTTGTGGAGAACAAATCCTGGCAAGAACATTCACACTGAGTGTTAAAGTTCGCCTCCATGGACATTAAAAAACTCCTAACAGACAATCGACACTAAGAAGAATGACTTTTTTCCAACCAGGATAAAGCTGACAGTTTTACAATATGATGAAGCCCAGCAAATAAACTTAACCAACACTTGAATTTACCATCGCAATTTCTTTAGCCTTTAAATAACCAGGATCAGTGTGAGATTTATGTTGATAGCGCAGCAAGAGTAGCTGTTTGTCTGGTTCTTCTGTTGTTTCTATTCAAACGAAGCCTGAACATTTCAAATTACAGCGTAGTGTTGGGTCTATAAGCAGCCACTACTTTGATAAAGCCCGACACACAAATTTATTGGAAGAAGGAATGTGTGCAAGTCTGACATTGTGACCTGAGGCTAAAGCTCTTAAAGTGTCCAAATTTTTTTTTTAAAAGCCCAATAAAAAAAAATATATTGTTAGCTTGTGTTGTCATTTTGGCTGTTTGAAAAGGCCTGAATACTTGGAATGTTTGTAGTTTCAACCAGGTCTTATTTTTTGGGTCAGTGGCTGAAAAGTTTGGGAACCCAAGACTTGAACAGTGAACAATAATGCTGCCAATGCAGGACACACAAATTCTACTCATATGCCTGAGTAATTGACTAAATATTATGTTGAGTCTGTGATTGTAATGATTTTCCTTCACATCGTTCCCGTATATAATGTCTGAGCCCTTTAAGGTTCTGCAAAGTTGGTGTCATATCTTAAGTATTTGTTGTATTTGTTCTCTCCAAGTTCTCTGGCTTCCTCTCACAAGGTCCAAAAACATGCTGAGATTAATTGGTGATTCTAAATTGTGTGTAGGTGTGAATGTGAGTGTGCTTGGTTTTCTGTCTCTAAGTGTAGCCCTGCGATAGACTGGTGACCTGTCCAGGGTGTCCCCTGCCTTCACCCTGACTCCAGCCCCCCCGCGACCCTAGTGAGGATTAAGCGGTGTGTAGATGATGGATGGATAAATGTTTGTAGCTGAAGGCCAAAATTTAAAGAAAAACCTTACTAGTTAAAAAAATAAATAAATAAAAATATTTTTTAAATCCTTGTTGATCTGCTTTATAAGGACTGAATGGATGCAGGAACAAATTTAATTGACAGTGTTGGAAAGCAAATTTTAAGACATATGTTGTTTATCTGTGAATGGTGACAAATAGATGAAGTTACCTTTACTGAACTGAGCCCCTTCCTATTTCAAACCAGTGAACAGAGCACAAAAAAAGCACAAATACAAAAAAATCTCTTGCCTAAAACAAAGCTAGAGCTGTTAGAACTTTGGCAGAAATGTTCAGGTAGGCACCATTGCAAAATGTATAGCAGAAACAAAAAGGGATGTCAGGGCATTTAAGAGTAAACAACAGTAAATAAAAGACTGTTGAGTAAACAAACTGACAACTCAAGCAGAGAAATAACTCGGGGTAACATGTAGAGGTGTCAACCTCCAGCAGGTGTCATAGTCTCAGGATAAATGACAGGCAACAAAAGACTTAAAATGCGAGTGCACACACACACTGGTTGCTTTCCAGGTTCCCCCACAGCAGTGGAATCAGTGAGGCAGCTGGTGCTAACCCAGTAAACATGGTGATAATGATTTATACACTCAGTGGTGGGCAACACACACTGCTGTGTTATGCTGTGACATTTTGTTTCCAACAGTCCAACAGTTATTCCTCAGCGTAATGCATTGTTGTAGCCCCAGCAGCACAATCACAAGGTAAACCGGTGACTTCGATCAGTATCGTGCTGGAAAAATGAGAGAACGCAGATGGTCTACAGGCCTCCATATTGTTTATATAGAGGGAAACTACAGTGACCTTGATATATTCTTCTGTCACTGTTGAATAAATAGGCTTTCTGCATTTCTACAGCTTCTGGCAAGAAGGGGGAGTTGAACTGTTTGTTGATACAAAACAAAATCATACAGTCTGTCAGTTAACGTCAGGAGATTCCAGTGTTTTTAACCATTCTACGTACGGGTGCCAGACCTTAAAAATGTACCAGTAATTTTGCCTAGTTCAAGTTTTTGAGTTGTGGGTGTTGCTCACCTTTCAGGCCACAGACTGCAGGTTGCGGTGAGATGATATTCTGGTATTAAATTGTAAGTTAAGAGCAACAATATGTTTCATTAGCCTCCTAAAAATCTGTAGGCTACAATAACAGATGATTAGTGACATATGGAAGGGTTTTTACTTAAATTGCAATGATGTTTGTGTCGGTGCTACATGTGTATTATTTGACATTAGGTAAACAACTGCTATCAGCTTGCATTACACTGAACAAAAATATAAATGCAGCATACAGATGGTCGACCTCTGTGCCTTGGACAAAAAAAAGTAAAAATGTAATTTCTGCTGGTATGGTTTAATTGTTAAATTTAGCCAACTGTCCACAAAAAGTTTTTGAGCTGAATTACTCCACAATGATCAGACAGTGAGACCAGTACACAAACACTCCTTTGACCACTGACTACAAAAAGGTCACTTTAAAATGCAGCTGCACCATTTGTCTTCAAAGAAATCATTTCAGACAGCGTGGTACCACTAGTCTTGCTTTACCAACCGATTCTGTAGAACAGCTGCACCACACTATCACTCTGCTATAGGGGTGAAACACTCTGGCTTGTTTTTAACTCTTTAAACTAATCACAGTCATAGTCGGTGAGGCTAAACGAGCGATGTGGCATCGGTGTTTTCTGGAAACAGTGATGGTGGAACATTTGCATGCAAGAAGACAAACACTGTGATTAAAATGGTTAATCCACTGCGAACAAAACACAGCAAACAAGCCCCAAATATTTAGCAGGGCTATCTTACTGCACGATCCAAATCCAAAGCCTCTGTTAAACTTTACATTTTTAGAGTGGTAGGTTGCTGCTCAGAGGTTGTTGCTGTTGTTTCCCATTGTGAAGAAACTGTAACACACAGATGGCAGAAGGAAGGAAAAAGCCCACTGAAATTCAAGGATTCAAGAAAATAATAATACTATATACATGTATATATACAAAGTGCAAAGTGACCGGTTTGATTGTCTATTGAGTCTATTGTTTCAGGTTGAGCAGGCAGACAGCCTGAGGGAAGACGCTCCTCCTCATCCTCTCTGTGTTTGCCTTCAGGCAGCGGGAACGCCCCCCTGACGGCAGCAGAGAGAACAGTCTGTGGCTGGGGTGGGTGGGCTCACTCACAATCTTCCTGGCCTTTAACCTGCATCGCTTGTTGTAAATGTCCTGCAGGTTGGGGAGGGTGGTTCTGATGGTGCGCTCAGCTGAGCGGACCACCCTCCTCAGAGCCAAGAAGTCCTGCTGGGTGCTGCTGCCCATCCAGGTGGTGATGCTCCCAGCCAGAACACTCTCAGTGGTGCAGGTGTAGAAGTTCCTGAGGTGGTCAAGACGCTGTCAAGCTTTCTTCACCAGGGTGCTGATGTGACAGGACCACGTCAGGTCCTGCGTGATGTTGACACCCAGGTACTTGAAGCTCTCCACCTGCTCCACCTCTGTCCCACTGATCCTGAGTGGGTGGTCTGCCCTCTGCTGCTTCTTGCTGTAGTCCACAATCAGCTCTTTAGTCTTGCTGACGTTCAGGAGGAGGCTGTTGTCTCTGCACCAGTCCTCCAGGTGGGTGATCATCAAATAGTCCTCCTCGGTGTTGTTGGAGATCAGACCCACCACTGCTGTGTCGTCCAGGTGGGCCAGGGCTGTGTGTAGCAGGAGATTTATGGCGTCGTCTGTGGATCTGTTTGGCTGGTATGTGAACTGTAGGGGGTCCAGGGAGGCAGGTAGGGAGGAGGTGATGAAATTTCTGACCAGTCTTTCAAAACATTTCATCACCACAGAGGTAAGGGCAATGGGCCGGTAGTCATTAAGACAGCTGGGCTTGGCATTCTTGGAGACAGGAACAATCACAGACTGTTTAAAGCACCTGGAGATGATGCACTGGGAGAGCGAGAGGTTGAATATTTCCGTGAACACCGATGCACGCTGGTTTGCGCAGGTTTTCAGGACACAGCCAGTTATACCGTCAGGTCCTGCAGCTTTCCTGGTATTCACGCGTTGAAACATCCGCCTCACGTCATGCTCCGTCACGGTGCACGTCTCCTCCTCTCTGCTGGGCAGGATGCATGCCTCTCGACTGGGAAATGAGTGTTGGCTTATCATATCTTACATGCAGTTAGTCAGACTATGGTACCACCTGATACATTGGATGGACATCCAAAAACATGATCCTGACCCACAAAATTTCCACCAACTTCACAGAGTCCTTTCAGAAAAGTGGGACAACATTCCACAAGCCTGCAGCAACAACCTCAGTAACTCTATGCTTTGCAGATTTGTAACATTGTGCAATATAAATGGTGGATACACTTGTTACTTTTGGTCTATGATCTCACTCCCAATCTGCCTGTTATTATTTCTTATACAGTTCATACATGTGAGTTTCTGGTGTCCTTTTTGTTGTAGGGAAGCTCCCTGTGGGAACAACAACTCATTTCCCTATTTCAAAAAGAAAAGACAGAATGTAATAAAACATTTCACACTGCTTACATGTTTTTACTCATTATATATTGATTTTATCCTAAAATGGAATCAAAATGCAACATTAGCACTTACAGGCAGTCAGCTGGATTGAGCAGTGATATCCACAGGCTAACAAACCAGTCTGCTGATTGACTACATGAACTCAGGCTGTCAGGGCTGTGAATATGTACCAGAGCTGGTATCAGCAGCAAGTTATTTTCAGTGGACTACGTTTATGGCTACTTGGTATCTAAATCTCTGCTTTGGCAGTAGATTTGAAAGCTCTTTCTTGTTGTAGTCAGCAGTGTTGTTGTGCTAACCGCAGAGTGGCAACTGGCCCACCCTTCTCCTCTACCTCCTCTCTCCTCCTAATGGCTTAATGCCTTCAAACCACTCTGCTAAGTCCCTCTTACATCTTGCTTTCCCTCTCTTCCTGTCTTAACCTAACACCCTCCCTCCCTCCACACTTCTTCTAATTCTCCGCTCTCCTCTATCCTGACATCACCCATTTCTTTCTGAACGCTGAGATTAGACTATGTGGCTACTTAGAGGAATTTCTGAGGCTTCTCAGCTCCCGTCCTTCCAACCCATCATCCAACCCAACATTGTTTGTTATAGCCTCCCCCCCCTCGTTGGCCTCCAGCAGGTAACAAGTGAAAGAATGAACGAAAGGGTGATACCTGTGACTACCAGTTAGTGTTTGCCTCTTTTATTTTCCCACCATCCTCTCCTCCTGCCTCCCACCCAGGAAGGATGGATGGAGAAATGGATTAAAGGCGGGAGGTTGGGGATGGTCTCCGATTAATTTCTCGCTTGTCGACACGGCAGCCTGAATCTTCTAAGAAGGAGATGTTGTAGGTTCTTTTTTTTTTAGGCTCATTTTGTCACTGTTGACTTTTGTTTGAGCTTGAGAATGTGATAAATTTCAGTTTTATTGTGATTAAACTGAAACATAATCTTAACAATGTACGGAGGAAAAATTTAGAAACATGTATATTTGTGCATTAATTTATCCAAGAGGTTTTTATTTCTTTTTCTTTTTTTGGTGCATCTCCTGAGCTGATTTGTTGCTCTGTTGTATATTTTGTTGCCTGATCTGTATAAAGGCACATCCTCCATATTATTTCACTTTCCATTTCCTCTCTCCTGCTCTCCCTCCTCCACCGCAAAAACAAACCGACAACCACAAGACCAACCGTCATAAGGCTACAGACACTGCCAGCCATGTCCTGCCTCTAAAACAAGAAAAAAATACTGTTTTTTAGCCTTTTAACGCACACACCAAGAGCAAACTTGCTCTCTTTTTTTTCTCTATTTTTACTATATTTTTCTAGAGATATACAGGTCTTTTTCCCCCTTATTTTTTCTTTTAAACCAGAAGGAGATAAAAAAAAAAAATGTCTTCCCGGGCGCAGGAGAGGAGCTCTGGCGTTCAGCTGGGGAGCGCGCTGCTGCTGCTGCTGCTCTCCGGTAAGAAACAAAACAGAAAAAAACAAAAAACAGCCAAACCCGATCGATGCTCTGATACATTCGATCAGAAGTCGGATGGGATGATATCACCTTTCCACTCCGAGTGTGTGGTGACCGAGAGAGTGGGAGGATAAATGGGTGTAATATGAGATAACGGAGGCTGATTGTTGAAACCAGCGTTTTCCCACTTTTGCAAGGCCACCCATTGGACTGTTGTGTTTGTGTTTTTTTTTTTTTTCTTCCACCGCCTTTATCGATGTTAATTCTGCAGCCACTTCTTTACCTCCCCAACCACCTCCTGCGGCTCTGTTTGGCCTCTGATGACAGCTAGATTGTTGTTTCAATGGGATTTTGATGTACTATTAATACTGGCTCAGACTGCGCACATACAGCTAGGATAGTATTCAGAGGTCTGTGTGACTCAGTGCTGGGAGCAGTGGGTGGAAACAGGCCTTTTAATAAGGTGTTGTCATTGGTGTTCACATCCCTGAGCAGACACAAACTGTCCATATGGGTGCCATTTCAATAGTGTGTGAATTTATATAAACTCATCTGGAGAATGTGGAGTCGAAGGAACACAAAAAAGTCACAACATGCTTCCTCAAACTGTGACCCACATCTCACAAAAATCCCCAGCAAACTGAGAATGAGCAAATAAGCCTAAACATGGAGGAGCCTGCACTCCCCCAGCAGATGTAAGCCAACTTTTTGCATCGTAAGAGCATTACACAAGCCAAATAAATGGAGTTGCAGCATATTGTAACCCACATGTCACCAGTGATGTGTATGTAGTGCACTTATAACACGCAACAAGTAAATCCGTAGGTTAGCTTTTGCTTGTAAAGATGCCATCAGTGTTTGCCTACATCGTTAAGAAAAACCATTTGTGGTGGGAAACAGCATTTACTGACTTTCTTCTTCTTTTGTTTTTCATGGGGGACTGCATTTTTTTTTGTGGCCTCATTTACTCGGCTTTTGCATCCAAATTGAAGTGAGTTTATCAACCTGAGCAACATACAAGATGTTGCGCTGGATCATCATAGGTGCAATAACTAGAAGAGATGCCTAAAAGGCTTTTACTGAGGCAGGCGTATTCTTTCAAACAATGTTCACTGGTTTGGAAATTACATGAGAAAACTCACACCAGTGTATTTTTAGATAATTAGATGAAATTTCTCATCCATATTCCTTTTGCCCATCAGCATTTGAACTATTATTCTGCTCAGCAACCGCACAGTTACAGTTCCCACAGAGAGGCACTAGAGGGCAGCAACACAAAGGGAAGAGGAGGGATGTACCATGAATGCACTGGCAGGCACTTCAAACAGGCCAAAGTGCAACCTTAAGTAATGTCATGGAGAACTGAAGTTTCAAATTCCCACAGGACCTCAGTGTAACAGCAGTGGAGCCTGTTTGGATCTGAAATAGGAAAACAAAACACTCCAAACTTGAAATAGACTTGTAAATTCTGTGATATCTGTTAAGGAATCCCTCTCCTACAGGCGCTGTGGCTTAGTTGGTTAAAGCGCCTGTCTAGTAAACAGGAGATCCTGGGTTCGAATCCCAGCAGTGCCTTTTCTCTTAAAAACAACGACACTCGATAAACCAAATAAACTTAACAAGAAATAATGAGTTGTCACAGAATATATCAACAGAGGTAAATATCACTAACCCAATGAACCGTGTAATGCATCATCCGGCACAGTAGCACAAAGTCCTTGAGTGTCTTCCACAATTTAAACAGTATTTTATATTTTGGTAGGTTTTGGGCAATTATTCACCCAATACCAAGAAGGAGGTTCATTCTGCTGGACGTCAGTGACCCCAAACATTCAGTCAGGGTCATAAATACCAATATCCAACAACAACAAGAACAAGGACTGAGTGTCTGAGTCTAAATCCACAAAAAAACTGTGATAAGCCATTCAGGATGTTTGGAAAAACCTATTTGCCGAGTACCATGAAAAACTGTGACTGTACCTTGGGGACGTATTACTGCTTTAAAGAAAGTGAATGATTGCTCCAACTATTGATTTCATTTAGTTTTAGTGTAGTGTGGTGTATCTCTTGGTGCCTTTACAACAGAAAATGACAGGGATAGTTATTGTTACCTTTACTGGCGTAAACTGAAACTGCCAAAGAAATCACTGTAGACATTTTCCTGTTAAATTATAGTGAAATACTGGCAGCTGTGGTTGTAACAGTGTTACAATTATAATTTACTTAAACTGTTAATTACTGTATAATTGATTAGAGTACTCTGTGGATTTGAAGTTCACCGTTCAATCCTGAAACTAGACTTTCCAACATTTATATAGTGTTGCCACTGTGATCAACACTGACTGTAGTTGTCTGTAAATTACAAGAATTTCTTCTTTGAAATCTATAAACACTGCTGTAAAAACGGCCTACCTCAGGGGATCAGTTATCAATAATATTCTTAACTGCTAAATCAAGTTGCTGGTCCAAGCAGTGCTTTGTGAACGTTTACTCTAAATTATTACAGTGCAAAAGTACATTTGAAGAGACCTGTATGTATTGTTATTGTTATATGAAGTAAATGGATGCAGTGTTTTTAATCAAATCACTGCCAAGAAGCATTGCGTCTGCTGAAACTGATCTATTTTTTAAGTTGTTAAGTATTTTGTAGTAATAAAACTGCCACCATCCAAAACTATAGTGGACATTGGTGTCTAGCTGTCAAGCTTTTGTCTTTTTTTTGTAGAATTTGCTCAAGTGCTGTTTGAAGGTTTAACATCTGCTGTCTATAAGGTGCACCCTAAAACAACCAGACTGTGTGACTCTAATAGAAGTAGACACGGTTGTCAATAATGCATAATAGAGAAAGAGTACAGAGGAGAAGAGGACATGGAACAGGAAGTACCTTTTAAATGATCAAGCTCGAACCACTGGTCAATATTTTCCATGTTTGACATTTGTGTGATCTGAAAAGTAGCAGTGCTTATTGTGCGTACAACACTGCAGCAAAGTGAAGTCAGTGTACTGGATAATGCGTCCCTGTCTGTGAGACTGTGTTTTTCGTTTGACATATGTAATGGTGTTCACATAACACTAACAATAACACATATGTGATGCCGCAGGCTCACATAGCACTGCTATTATGTGTTATTTTCTGGCAGTGATCCTTATTCCAGTCTGGTCATGATATAATCAGAGTAAAGCTTCTCTGTCCCATAGGATTTCTGCAGCTCCCCCCAAAAGAGCTCAACACTCATATGTTTGTAGTGTAGCTGAAATGGTTGTCTTCTGGATGCTGCAGTGTGCAGAATGCAGTGTGGCATCATCCAAAGCAGGGGGCACTAGAGAGAATCCCAGCAGCACAGAAACACGACTGAATCAAGGGTCAAGAATTTAAAGGCAGCAAGCCGGGGGCTGAAATATTATCCTCAAAAAATGTGTACGCGTTATTTAAAACACACTCGACACCAAAACCGCTCCGTGCTGCCTGAGCTTCACTAACCCCCGACTGCTTTAAACTTGTAGTCAAATTTGCGGCAAGTCATTTGTAATTTGTCACTTGTAACATTTGTCTTGCGCTAAAAGGTTACATGTAGTGACACAATCAAGGGTTGAGATGCCAAGCAGTGGCAGACGTGGAAGCTAAGTGAATAACAAATAATGTCTTGTCCCACCCTAATCTAACAAATCTTCAGTGCACGTAATATTTTCCCTGCGGCAGAGAGAAACAAACAACCATCCGACCACCAGCCAGGATCCTGCCCGCCCGAATGCCGCACAAAAACAGAATAATTTGTCCACCAGAAATTGAAGAAACTAATCTGGAAGCAGATCTGGTGTTTCTGCCGGGAACCTTGTGATGTCAGATTATATTGCCCTGGGGGACAAATAGATAGAATTTAAAACCCAGTTAAAGTGGGTTGTAATTGCTTTGTGGTGAACTTGACAGGCTCTGAAGAATGTGAAGGTCGGAGGCCACGGTCAAAAGAGCGTCAGTTCAAATTCAGTGGTGACACTTTTTGGGATTGCGCCACACTGTCCTCATAAATGATTGTCATAAAAATAAGCCAAAAAAAAAATAAAAAATTGAGACATCCTCTAAATACTTAGCCGCAGCCCTTTGTGTAGTTAAAGCAGCTTTAAATCACTTGTGGAGGAGACCTTCAAACAGCGCTGTCTGTGGTTTTGTCAAGTTGGTCTTCAGTGGATTCTTACTCTGAAAAGCTTTGTCCATGCTTTCCTACAGATGCCTAATTGGATTGAGATCTGGAAGTGGGAGTGTTAAGTCCAGACTAGAGTGAAAAAATTATATAATTCACTGCCGTATTTATTGAAAATTTCCTGGATAATCCAAGGATTTCAGTTTAAGAAACCGCCTTTCCTGTTAAAATGAGAAACAACATTTGTGCATACTCTGAAAAACTGCACCTGCTTGACAGTGTTGCCCAGATATGTGGTGCTGCGTCTCCAGCTCTATAATCCATAGCCTTTATCCTCTTTTTAGTACAAACCGGAACACTGTGGTTGTCATTTTCATTTTTGTAAAATTATAAGCTTTACATTCTTGAAGTGTATTTTTCCTGCTAATATGTGATGGAGGCAGACGTTGTATTAAATTGAAGCTGATATGTTTACCAACATGTGAATATGATTGTATGAATAAGTCAAACCTTAAAAAGGTGGCCATATGGAGTTGGGAAAAAGGAATGAAGAGGGCACAGGAAAGGCGATGTAACAGGCCCACCTTTGCTGTATCTTTTTTCTCTCTCTCTCTCTATTGACCTTGCAATGCAAGGGGACAACTGAGGGACACAAAAGGGAGTAAGGGAGAGAGACAGAGAGAGAAAGAGAGAGAGAGACAGAGGCATGCAGTACTAGGAAGTAAGGATGGAAAGAAGCAGAACAAAACAATTATTTTAAGAGTGGTATATGGGTTGGAAAGAAGAGGTACAGGGAAAGAGGCGTAAGAGGAGGCAAGGGAGGTGGACAAAGATGGGAGAGGAAAGAGGGAGGGGCAGGGAGAGGGAGGAGTCACATGAGGGTGCTTCACTGCAGTATTTCATCTGTTAGCAAGTCTCTGCATCTGCCTCTCTTTCTCACTATCCACGGGACTGCTGAGTCAGCAGGAGCAGGAACATGTATCAAACTGCTTCTCACGCTGTAAATCTGCGCACAGGAGCACATGCGTGTACGCGGTGCTTACATGTGCGCAGCGGCACTGACTGCTAGGATGCACCGCCGTTGGCTGTGCGCACAGATAGGTCAGTGTGCAGGGATGACATTGACTTAGCACAGCTAGCGGGCTTAGCTCACTGCTGACAGTGCACACCTTGCAGGAGAGCGTGTGCGTGTTTGTTTAGAGAGAGCGTGAGGCAGGTGCTGCACCGCATCACAAGACACCTGACTGGGGTGGGCTGCGCACATGGGGAGAATTGTGTGTGCATGTGTGTAAATTATATATCTGGACAGAGCGAGGTATAGTGTAGAAAGTGCATGTGTTGGTTGTGTGTGTCTGTGTCTGTGTGTGTGTGTGTGGTGCAGAGAGGCAGGCCTGTGGAGTGGTGCAGCAGCAGTGGGAAGGGAGCCAGAAACACTCGACTGCAGAGGAGAGAATGGTGCAGAGTCCCATCACACACACACACACACGCACGTACAAACACACACACACACGCATACTGAGAGAGCGGCACAGATTCTGTCTGGGGAGTGTGAGCCCATGCTGAGACATAATGTGAGAGGGCAGGACCAAACTTGAGAAAACCTAAACGAGACTTTAATTTCATTTTAAGCTATATTATGTGCAGTTATGTGTGTTTGACTTTCATTTTTGAATGTTAAACTCCAAACACTTCCTTAGTGGAGCACCGTTTACATGTGTACTGCTCCACTGAACCACATACATGCTTTCTAGCTTCTTGTATGCAGGTCAACAAAACCTACTGTGATCAAGAGATCCAAGAAGAAAAAGACAAAAAGATACTTGGCAATCCTGCTACGCCTCGTGATAACCTTATCAGCTGCAGTGATTGAACATGACATGAATACACTCTACACAGTGAACAAGTTCCGTCCATCCATTATCTATACACCGCTTAATCCTCACTAGGGTCACGGGGGGCTGGAGTCTATCCCAGCCGACTTAGGGTGAAAGCAAGGAAACCCCTGGACAGGTCGCCAGTCTATCACAGGGCTACACTTAGAGACAGACAACCAAGCACACTCACATTCACACCTATGGACAATTTAGAATCACCAATTAACCTCAACATGTTTTTGAACTGTGGGAGGAAGCCGGAGAACCTGGAGAGAACCCACGCTGCACGGGGAGAACATGCAAACTCCACGCAGAAAGATCCTGGTGTCCTCACCGGGACGTGAACCAACGGTGCTAACCACTGAGCCACCTTGCAGCCCCTTCTCCAAAATAAAGAGATAATTAAAATAATGTGTAAACTACCAACAGTAATTGCAATAATAGTGGAAAGTTGCGTGGAAATCTGCCGTTTATTCACCAGGGTTTGTAAAATGCAAGGTGCTAATCCATCTGCTATGCACATACACATATATAGGCTTACACTGTAGATTGAAATGAATTAAACAAACATGCTTGAATCACCACTTCCTGTGTAGTGTTTGTGTTTTGAACAGAGCAGTGGAAATGTTCGGTGTATTTCTGGATCTACAGTCACTTTGCCCTATATGCCCACATTTAAATCTGTTATGTGAGATGAGGAGGTCACATCAGATGACTGTCAGACTGAAAGACAGAACTCTCCAGATGGAATGTAGAAGAAGCGCTAGCAGTTATGTAGAAAAACACATCTAATATACATAATGGAAAGTTAAAATTGGTGGGGGATTGCACTTTTGTAGCTTTTGTTTTTTATTGCCTTTTGCCACTGTGCGTTGTATATATTGATTATGTAAAGAATCATACAGCTGGAGATGCAAAGTGAAGAACTGTGGTGTACAATAGGATAACGTTCTTGACTTGATTTATTGTGTGAGAAATTTAACACTGGCTTGTCAATTGATGCAGCCCTTAACATCAGTGACTTGTGCCTTCACTTCATCTAGGGGTGGATGAACTCGCCAAACAACCATATCATGGTCTTTTGGGGTAGAATCATGATCCCTTGACTGAATCACGATTTTCTCCACAGATTTAGTTGAACTCTTGACCACTTGATTAGTTGTACATACAACTGCTAGGATACAAAGTCTACCACTTCAACTCAAGGGTAAGGGACCAACTTAGTAGTCATTCATCTCTGCCGCTGTGACTGAGGATGTAGACGTCACGCTGTCATCTGTTTACAAAATAACATCCAAGATTGCGACATGCATCAAACTAGCATCGTCCGACTTCTGTCCAGAGTCACTCTTTCACTTCATTCATATGAAGTAGGAAAATTTAGACAATGGTGCTACATGTAGTTATTTTATTCTGAGAATTCAGCCACTGCTAACTAGTTAGCCTTAGCCTGTCCTGCCTCATGTTTCCCAACCTGCAGGCTGGCCACGTCACCGACAATCTTCAAAGGCATTGGGTTGTTTTTCTCTTGGACTGCTACTGATGAGGGTGTTTGACTGTCTCTTTGTGGTCAGACTTTATGGCGTCCTCGCTCCGCTTTGCAGCCTTGGTGAGCTTGGTGTAGCGGCACGTGAACCAATTCTGTTGCCAGCTGCAGTCCAAGACGATGATTTGGAGCCAGTTCACAGCAGGAGAGAATCACTGGAGAGGCAGCTGAATGACAATAAGGACGCACTGGGCCTTGGTGGTTACCAGCACCTGGACTTTTTAAAATAAAATACTTTTATTTAGCACCTTCAATCGCACGATCTGCATGATTCCTCTGAAAGCAGATCTTATATGAAATTAAAATTGATGTAAGATTATCAGATTGCCCAACCCAACTTGAAATTGAGGGTTTGACATGAATTGAGGCCTTAATTGACCAAACGTGAAATTAAACACAGTCTGCATTTGCTTAAAATCCAAACAAACTGAGAAAATACATATTGTATTATAGATATTGTATCGTACTTTTTGTTGTTGATATTACCTGAAGCTGATGTTTTTATTTACAGGCTGTTCGTGCATGGACGTGCTTGTGGCTAACTACATTAATGCACTAAATGGAACAACTGTCAAAATCCCCTGCACATTCACTTCCTGCTACAAGATGGACGCCACCAAGTTTGTCATGAATTGGACCTACCAAGAATCACTCAACGATACAGAGGAGATGGTAAAATGGCTATTTTTTACATGCTGAACTGCTGTACATCTTAAAATTATAAGCCAGTTTTAAAAACTCACTGTTTCTCCGTAGTTTATGGCATACTATAGGAAAAAAGGAATGGTGGCTCTGCGTTCGGAACGGTTTGGAGACAGGGTCATGTTTGCTGGGAACCTGGATAAGAACGACCTGTCAATCACCCTATCCGATGTTCAGGTGGAGGATGAGGGGATTTACAACTGCTATGTGAGAAACCCTCCAGACCGCATCCAGGGACATGGTGTCATACAGCTCAATGTTGTCACAGAACGTAAGATACTAACCCTACTTTCTGCAGACACAAACTGTTAGCCGCCTGTTTTATTAAAGATACTCTCCCTAAAGACACACTTTTCTTGTAGCTCACAATTGCATCCCGATATTCCAAAAACTCAGTAAGTGTATTTTTAAGGAAGAGAACTAGTTTTTCCTGCAAGAGATATTACTTCTACAACAAAATAGTACTCCAGACAATTTCAAAAATGTTAAATGAAGTGGCAGTACTACTTGAACTGCTGTGACTAGTAAGTAATTTCCATATATACGCCAAAGTATGTCACTCCATACGTGGATTTGTGACAGTAGCTGTTTATACGTAGACAGTAGCTACAAATGGATGAAATGTGCTCGCATATTTTAGCAAAAGTGTGGCAGGCTTACCTGCATTCTTAATAAACATATATAACTTACCGCATGTGTGTTTCCTAGAGCATGAGGACCTACTGGCGATGAGTCAGCTTTTTACTTATTAATGGCCAACAAGAGGTTGAACTTAGTCCCTCAGCTTCTCTCGTGCGCTCTCGCACACACACACATATGGCACAGGCTAACTCAGCAGCACTTTCTTTCTTTCCACTCTGTTTAATCAGCCCAGCAGAGCTTTTAGCCAGCACTGCACTTGTCTCTCATTCTTTGTCTACAAAATAGTTAACCCTCTCCTCTCCTTTCCTCAGTTCCCCCTCCAAGGGACTCAACTATTGCAGTTGCGATCGGGGCATCAGTGGGCGGAGCATTGGCGCTGCTGATCCTGTCCATGGTAGTGATAAAATGTCTTCGTCGACATCGGAAACAGGAACTGATTTCAGAGGAAAAGATGGAGGAGGAGGGGAAACTGGAGGCGGAAGGTGTAGCAGAGGAGGGGACCAAGTAAGGAATCTTTACAACATTAATCCTCAATTAGGAACTACCAGCAGCACCGAGATCAAAAAGTAGCTAATGGTATGCCAGTCCTGTTTTAGTGGCATATGCTGATTCATAATAATACACTTATTAGGATGCAGCAGCTGTTCTAATGGCATATGCCACTTACAAACAGCATGTCATTTCAGTTCTGGCGGATACCACTCCCCTCCAGCATGCACTGACTATTACTGGCATATTCCACTGCTGATTGTGATATGTCATCACTGTGTGCCAGAGTGAATAGTTGCTCTGCTGGCTTAGCCACTGCATTTAAGTGTGCAGCTCTGAGTTTTACACTGCACTAAGTCAGCAGTGGAATGTTGCAGTAAGAAATGCCAGTGTAAGTGGTTTTCACTAATGGACAGTAACATTAGAAGAACCAATGAGAATCAATATATGTCAATGAATTAAGACCTATTAATACCAACATTCTGGAGTCCTTAAAAACCTTGATTCTTAAGCACAGAACACAATTCAGGAGGCTCAAGTTCACTGGAGACAGTTCATCTTTTGTGACTATGGATGAATGATAATGACAATATGTGAATGATGGTAACATATAACCATCTTATGCAGACATGCAGTGTAATGAAAACACACTTGTCCTGTTTATGTGTAAAACAAACAGGTAATTTGTCTATTTTGAAATTTGTTATAATGCAGGCTTCCAGTTTAGGTCTTGGCTAACTGTTGGTGTATACGAGGAGTTTCCTGGAAACAAAAGAAAAACCCTTCAGTGAAGACACAACTGTGTCAATGGATGAAGCACTTTACTATCATTCTATTGAAAGCTAACCTCTTGTCATGTTGTTGGATTCCTCTTCTCCTACATTTATAGACAACCATAGCGGAGTGACATGATTGAACCTGTGACGCTTCAACACCCAACACCTCATCTTGTAAGTACCTGCTCATGTCACCCAGACTGTTAGTGTCCATTGCAGATGCAATGTGGAGCTTAACTTGACCTGAACAGCATGAAGTAAAAACATGAAATACATCTGAGGTGCATACTGGTACCAGTCATATCCAAACTAAACTGATAAGGCACTGCTGTCTTAGGAATGTTACCTTTTCACAGAATGCTACTTGCAAGAGTTTCAATAGCCAGAAATTGAAATGATTCATCAATGAACAGAATAAGAACCTTGAATTAGAAGCCAATGCGATGAATCCTCTCTCAAATGAAAGAAGACTGTGGATCACTGACAGGTGAAACCCCCCAAAGGCTGGCCTATGTGGTTGGATCTGCTATGAGAGAAAGGTGTCACAACATACAGTTCATTGCAGCTTACTGCATATAGGGTTGGATAGCCGCAAACCAGTCAGAGTGCCCACGATGACCACCAAAAGTGTCTATTATGGCTACATGAGTGTCAGAACTGGACCATGGGAAGAAGGTGGCCTGGTCTGACGAATACAATTTTCTTTTAAATGATGTCGATGTCTGTGTCATTTACTTAGGGAGGAAATGGCAACAGTATGCATTATAAAAGAAGGCAAGCCAGATGAGGCAGTGTACTGCTCTGGGTAATGATCTGCTGGGACACTTAGCATCCTGGCATTCATAGGGATGTTATTGTGACACAAACCACTGACCTAAACATTGTTGCAGACAATGTATACCCCGTCACAGCAGCGGTATTCAGTGTTGGCAGCGGCCTCTTTCAACAGAATGTTGCACCCGACCAGAAAAATGTTATAGCAATGGTATGAGGAACATGGCAGAGAGTTTAGGGTGCTGATTCGGCCTGCACATTCTGACGATCGTTATCCCATCTCTGGGATGTGCTGAAAAAAAGAAAAAGCCTGAATCGTGCAGTATACATGTTTCCTTGTTGTGTTGTGCCCCAGATCTTTCTAATTCTTGGCTTTATCTCATTAGAGTTATATTTTATGGGGCATCTACTAGCATATTACTTGTTTAAGTCAAAATATTGTTCTCTTTTTTTCTTTTTTCTTTCAGACATGCGCACCCCTTCCTGAAGATCTATAGTGACCACCGCTTGAACTATTGTCCACTAATACTTCCATCCCTTCTGTTTGTGCGTGCGTGCGTGTGTACAATGCACACAAGTGTGCTTCTGTGTGTGTGTGTGTACTGAATGTGTCTATGTATGTGTGCAAATTTCTATATGTAAGATGTGTCTTTTTCCTTGAAGTAATCCAGGGACTTAACCACTAAACACTCATTCAATAGCATTAGACGTCTTTCTTATAATACAGACTGCCATTTTCATAGCACACTATATGACAGGCTAGGGCTGGGCGGTATGACCTGAAAATTTATACCACGGTATATTTTGAATACAGAAACTTTTAACAAAAACACAACATTACGGTGTGTCATTTTTGCTCTCACACTTTGAATAAATGTGATTTTAAATTAAGTCCAAAGCCTTGAGAAGAAGAAACCTAATTGCCTGCAACTGACAATAAATAAACTTAATGGCAGTTGTGGAGGCGAAGTGTCACACTAGATGGAAGTTTAAACTATATTAACTACCACACTGTAAGGCAGACGTTGTGTGTATGTGTTATGTAGCAGGACATTGTGCCGTTAGTTCCACTGTCTCACACATCCAATGTACTTTTTTTTTTGGTTGAAATGCTTTGGTTTGACATATTGTGAGCATTTTGCAACATTGCCTTAAAGCCATGTCTTTCAACTGCCCGTACCGACACCATGTCTTAACATAGATGCAGTTAGTACAAGTGTAATGTCCTTCCACAGCTGGAATTTCTTATCTTAAGGACAACAACTAGTCAGTGACTCAACCAAATGATGTTTACATGTGTCGATGATGTCTACTTGTGTCTGAGCCGAAGAGCAGTCTTAAACATTCCTTGCAACTGTGGAGTTTTGACAAAACAGTTGTCCTGTGTGCTCTACATATATTGTAATTGTATTCACTTCATTTGACCTTTTTCGTAGCAGACATTTTGACCTGTGACAGTGGGGAAAGCACACGTGCTGATAATCACATTGAATTATGGCTCCGTTCTATTCAGCTGTCCCAGTAGGTCATGGCAGTAGCTGACTCAGAGATTACTCCCTATTCCTATATAGTGCACCATATTTACATTTTGTTTGAGCAAATTTATTTTAATGTGTAAAGTTTATGCACTTGATAGTCAATCAATCAATTCATTTTATTTAAAGTGCAAAAATACAACCATCATATTAAAAACATGGACTTTAACAGAATGTTAGAGTATGTAAAAATATTTTTAAAAGCACTGAAATTATGAATATCGGCATTAAAGGGAAGTTTGAAAAGGTGATGGACAAAACTAAGTTCTAGGTCAGGCTGGAATTAAGTAAATAACGGTAATTGATTTAAAGATTTCAGCTGAACGTCCTTCTTTAATATGGAACTGAAGTCCAATCCAGAGATAAAGGGGTACAGTAGGACTTGTACAGTAAAAGAACAACCTTAAAATCAGCTCGAGGTTGCAATGTTAGTCAGTGAAGAGACGCTAGAATGGGTGTTAAATTATCATTTTTTTTGGGGGGGGGTTTGTCAAGACTCTAGCTGAAGCTTTTTGAACACGCTGAAGACTTGTGACAGCACAACTATGAAGACCAGAAAAAAGGCACTACACTAAGCAGTAACGTAACTGCAACGTAGTAGTTGTCTCAATGGTAACTCAAAAGGAAGATGTTTGAACTGTGTACACGGACAGACATATAGACAGATGGATAGATGGATACCAGGGCCCTTAAACTGAAGCAGCTAAATGGAATCTAGTCATGATTGTTGTTATTACAGCTGTGCTTTATCTACTGTGACAAATCAAAAAATCATCTGTAAAAAAGGCAGCGTAAGCGCCACATTGTTATTATTTGGACCTGTATCTGTCCTCTTGTGTGTCTTTTTTCTTCATCCACTTTTTTGTAAGCCGCTTTTGTTTTTAAAAGGAAAAAGGTACGCTTGTATGTTTTTAGCGGCCTGTCAGTGACATAAACTAAGGACTGCACTGATTAACATGGCATTAGTTGCTTTTCAGAGCACTTTATGTGATTTACATTGTATACTGATACCAACAGCATAGCCAAATTGTTATATTTCTACTGCCTGTCATACCGTCCACCCCTGTGATAGACACTTGTCCATCGAGCCTGGCACTGTATAAAGGGATGACATGTTAGAGTGCCTGAACACAGTTCAGTTGCAGTTATTTATGGGGTTAAAATGAGTTTTAGTATTGGAGCGTGATATCTGCGACTGCATTACATTGTAAAGTCAGTGACAGTGTGGAGCTTGTCGCTTAGAATTCTTCTATATATACAAACAAAACTAGCAAAAGGACTAAGTGGTTAGACATAAAGTGAAGTTGACTACATGACAACATCTTTTGTCAAAGTCAAAAACATATCAAAGACCATTTAAAATGAAAAACTCACATTGCACCAACAATCATAGAATTACGTTCCTGCTAACCTTTGTTAATATTGATGGTAGGATTTAATAAAGGTTGTCAAAACGGAGACCTACACACAGACAACAGTTAGAAACGAACTCTTGCCATTAACCATAATCACAAGAGCTGAGTCCCAGCAGGCAGCGATTTAAGAATTAATACCAAATGATCCACATTAAAGTACAAGATGTTTACAATCATGACTGACTGCAAACTTTGGGTTATCAATAAAGTGTAATTATGCACCAAAATAGGTAGAATTTGCTATTTTGGCAACTAAAGCATGTACAGTGTACTATACTGCCATGGATGCATGTCAAGCATTACATATCAAAAAGAAATAGAACAGTAAAATAAAACGTAATTTCGTTCTCTTAAGTTTCTCAGAAAACCACTGTAATGCGGCATGTTTAAGCTTTTACTTTCTGTAGCAATCAGGTGGCATCATTTATCAAATGTTGTAAAACCTAAATTTTAGTTTGATTTAATTTTCATCCATGCATATGTATTACCTTGTACATTTAATTTATGGTGTCAGAGGTATTTTTGTTGCAGTTTGATATGTTTTATTCGCCTCCTGTAAAATATTAAAATGAACAACTAAATCTTAAATATATCATATCATGGACAAAAGGTTCCGTATAAAGTCTTTGAATATTTATCTTTTTATTATAACTCTGACTGGAGTTCAACTCGTACCCTATTTTATAAGAGATAGAAAAACAACTTTAAACCGAGTCAATACACACACTTTATAGTGTGTATATAAAAGCAGATTAATATATAAAATAGTTGTGAAGTTTTAAAAAATTCTATTCTCCAAAGTGATGCCTTTACCTCAGCAGTGGTGTGTAAAACTGTAGATGTTGTTTTGCACATGAACACACTGACACCGATTTTAATATAATCATAGCGGGGAGCATGTGAATATGAGGAAATGAGGAAAACATATAAAGTACACAAGTTATAAAGATATTAAAATGGTCTTTTTTTTGGAATGTATGGTTATTGGTTGTATATTTGTTTATTAATTTGGTTGGAGCACTATGAATGTTTTAAAAAAAAATTATATATATATATATATATATATAGTCTACATAGTAAAATACTTGATCACTTTAATGTACATCCAGCATGTGAGCTTTGTTCATTTCTGAATGTTTTAACTAACAGGCCAGCTATGTCACAAAGTGATGTCTCTATGATACCTGTATTACGGGAGGGTGATTAGTGCTTCCAATTGACTAGCCCTGGTATCTTACTTTAAAAACAACAACAACAACTGTGTACAGGTCTGTGTTTAGGCCTGTTAGGGTCTTAGGCCTCAATTAGGATATTTTTTAATGACCATAATTTGTTATCCAACATTTTGGATGATGTACTGTGTAACTTCATGAAATATCAAAAGCACATCTTTAGCATCACAATAACAAAGTGGTGATTTAATGATATATTTAAATAGCTGACAGAGTTGTTTGGTTGTCACATTTCCTGGGACACTGCTGTCTGTGTGTAATCATGCATGTTTAAGTTGCAGGGTTTGTAGACCCATAAGGTGATGGCAGGTTAACATTTGGGGCAAATTTAGTGCAGTTTTTACCGGGAAGGTTTTGTTGGCAATATGGTGTCATAAATATATATATATATTTATATATATATTACTGCATTTTGTGTATACCGTATTTCTCAATCGGTGACAATTAAGCAATCAAAAATATTAATATGATGCGCTAAACAGATTTATCATTGTGCTTCACTGTTTCCCACCTCCAGCTATGAATTTGCCCTGAATAGTTGTATCTTGTATCACTTAAAATGTTAGTGGACACCAAACTTATGCTTGCACAGCGCTGCCTGAACACGCAGCCATCATTACATTCTGTATTTTAAATAAAGAGTCAGGAAAAGAAAACTGTTTTTTCTGCTTTTATCTACATCGATAGACTATCCTTACATGCTCATCCTATTCCGTGCCAAGAAGGGAACATTACCGTGTACCACCAGTTTAGCATGGGGCTGACATCTATAGAAAAAAACTTTTGCAAATGAGCAGTTTAGAGTTCTCACATTACCTCATTAGCATTGCACTGTAGGAAGAAAGCAAAAAAAAAAAAAAGGAATCGACAAAGACATGGGTCTACATCAAGCAGCAACCCCTGTGGCTAAAAAAGGAAGCCAACGCGGATGTGCCAAAAAGTTCCCTTACAAATGTCCACCTGAGCCTGGCTCGGAAAGCGATTCAATCCCCATAGACCCCAATAATAAAATATCCAACTTTTCAGCAGGGATGAACATGTTTACAGCCTGGTACAAAACACAGTTTTAGGCTCCATAAATAATTTCCCTGTTCATGATCACTGTGGTTTAATTTTTATATAACCGACCCGTTGAAAAGCATGGTTGCTTTCAATGGCAGGTGTTTACTGTCATAGGACAGTCCATGACACGCCTCAGCTCCACTCCCGCTCCACCTGCTTGCTCATATTTAGATTAGCCAGGAGGAATCAAGTATTGGCAAACTGGTGACGAATCCACTACACTGAGCTTCAAAACAGCTGCTCAGGAAGCCTATGGGGGACGTTACTCATATATATCAAGTCCACGGGCTACATATAAATCCAAACAGAAGGTCAATTCCACATCTGTGTGGCGTTTCTACAGAGAGGTCAATTCCATCGCAGGGTTCAAACTGGTCAGTAGATCTGAACCCTTTCTTGCTGTAGCACTATGAGCAACTAACCCATTATCTTGCCTTATAGCCTTGTCATGTTTTTTAAACCTTACTGTGTCTCATTGAGTTTCATAAAATGTCCCCTGATGCATCACGTAAAGCCACTCTTTGTCTCTGCTACACAGAGTATCAGTCGTCCTGACTACTCACAAATTCACACGATGACAGCTAAAGTATTGCATGTAGCATATGTGAGCGTCAACCAGTCTCACAGCAAAGGAAGCAAAGCTGTAACCGATCTCATCAGGGAGGACAACCTGGAGCTGCTCCGCCGAGACTCAGTCAGAGGTGACTTTGATAATGTGGAGTATGTATTTTCAGCTTTTGCAGCCAAACAAGAAGATTCGTTTCGATGCCGCATCAAAACGATACAATGCTGGCAGAAGCCTATTGTAGATGACACAATGAAACACAACCCAGAAGGAGCAGTTTGAGTAATTAATCAAAGTCTGAAGGCTTATCAGATGCCAAAATAGTGCAGGTCTCTTTACAATGCTCTGAGATAGGATTTTACAACTGTGGAACACTTACCAAGGTGACAATAACTTATTCCTTTATTGCAACATTTGCGAGCGCAAACAATAAAAATACGACATTCAGAATACAAAGTGATCTACCAGCTGTGCACATATTTTAATGGTCATTGCATCTAATTTATAAGCAAAACCAGAGTTAAGCATTTTTACAGATGGTGTATTACCTATTTAGGTTGTGAAGTTTTGATTCTATTAAAAATCCTTCACAAACAGCAACGAAAATCACGACAACAAAAAAAGTGCAGTAAAGTCTGCGTTCGTTGCACGAAACATTTCTAACATGCTCTAAATACGGAATATTGTAGTGGATTAATATTAAATGCTATTGTGAAGTCAAAGTAAGAGCATGTAGCAATAAGATGCTAGGAAGAAGAAAAAAAAAGACATTTAAGAGAACACAATGGTGTATTTAAATATTCTAGTTATAGTCCTACTACACACACACACACACACACCAAAGAACTTGCAATCCTTTTAGATAGTTTTCATAGTTTAACCTTTTCCGCACCAAACCGTTGTCATACTTGCCAACACGAAGCAAATCACAGGCATTTTCAAACTACCCTCCTAACATCCAACTCCGTGTCCACACAAGACTGCGCAACAACAAACCTCCAACACAAAATCTCCAACAAGAGGCCAGCTGCATGTTCAGCACAGGTTTCATTACACATCGGCACTGACATCTGGTACTTAACAACTCTTGCTTCCACAGTAGGTGTGTGTGCGTGTGTGTGTGAATCAGTATGTACTACAGACCTGCTGTTAACTTTAGACAGGACTCACCTTTTGATGGATGCTGTTCCCCACACCGACAGACAGATGGATGGACACATAACAAAAACAACCGGACCACAAACTGCAGGAACAAAATAGACATAGAAAGAAAGAAAGAAAGAAAGAAAAAAAAACAGGAAAAGAACGCAAAGACAACAACAGACAAAGAACAGAGTCGGAGCATGCAGCAACATTTGAAAAACAACGGGGGGAAAAAAGAAGGTAAAAAGAGAATGGGGACTGGACAAACAAACAGAAGTAGATTGACCCGCTCAGGTAAAGAAGAAAGAGGAAGGACAGATGAAAAGGAGAGGTGGAGAGAGGCCCACCCCACTTGTCCTCCTCCACTCAGATGCGTTCTGAAATCTGCTCACTCACCGGCTGGTGCAGAGAGAAAGAGGGAAGGAGAGAGAGAGAGAGAGACAGAGAGAGAGAGAGAGAGAGAGAGAGGAAGGGGGGGGATAGAGCAGGTTGAAGTGTGGGGTGAGATGAAGGTTAATCAGGAAGGTGAAAGTGGTGGGTGGGAGAAGATGGAGGTGTGAAAAAGAGAGAAGAAAAAGGGCTGAGAGCTCAGTGTCTCCCAGTAGCTGTGTTCGGACCACCTCAGCTGTGTGGCTTCACTGCAGCATTTCACTGCCTTGGCCGTCCCAGAAACAGATCCTCCACTCCCTCCCTTTCTCCGCCTCTCATCTCACCTCCCTCCTTTGCCTCCTGTCATCTCTCCTCCCCTAGCTCCTGTCATCCCCTCCCCACCTTCTCTCTCGCTCCCCTGTTTTCCCTCCTTCCCTCCCCTTGAACTTCTCTTTCCTCTAACCCGTATCCTCCACTCTTGATCCCTAATGTTCGCCTCTCATCAGTCTAACATCCTCTTTTTGCTCCGCCTTCCCTCTATACACAGCATCCAAGGTCACCCTGTCCAGAGGCAGGTGTGTGTGCGTGTGCTCACATGTGACTGTGTGTTGATGTGCATATGCAAAGACACATATGTTCATGTGTGCATCTCATTTCCCTTCCCGTCATATGCATGTGTGTATGTATTTAGCGCTAGTACCTACGTAGTTGCCTACACGTGGCTTGCTGCATTAAGGGACAGGGCGTATATCACTATCTGTCACAGCCCCCCACACACACTTGAACTTGGAAATGACATCAAATTTCAAGAGACAGATCACCTGACAGCATGTGGATGTGTGTGGGGACACGCGTATGAGGATGTGTGAGCGCTGGGGAGGTCAAGCATCCATCATGTTTGTGACAATAGTTATGGAGAAGCAGGGAAAAACATGCAGAGAATGAAAACTAGAAAAATGGTAGCAAATCAGAAAGAATGCACCATATACATAGGTGTTATTACTACTTAATTACTACCTACATTTCTTTCCTTTGTAATGTACTGAAAAATTTCACACATCAAAAATATTTGCATTTCTGTTGAAACCAAGATGCGAAATAAAATAAACGATCAATTCATTATACTGTGCTCATTGTTAAAATCGTAAAAAAACAGCAAGACTGTGTGATTATCATATAATCTACAACCCACAATGTGCCAACACTCCAGGAAGCATAAAGTTATGTGAAAACATCACACATATCTGTGATGCCAAGTCATGATGAAACTATTAGTGTACATTTAGAAAGGCAATTAGGTATAGTAAAAAGAAACCTTGTTTGGATTGCACGAGAGGTATCAGTGACATTTATAGCTTTTTTTTCTTGCAGCAAGGTTATATCAGTTTTTACAAGCAGTACAGATAAACATGAAATATCTACAGCTGCACAGAAGAAAACCAAGACAGAAAACCATCCATCTAACAGAAGAAATACTCTATACCAACTCTATAAGGACAGGTATATTTTAGTGGCTAGCTCGGAGGAAATTCTCTACAACTGTTGATGTTTCTATCCACAATGGGGAAATGATTTTGTCCTACCATCTTGTTCTTAGCAATGTATCTGCAGACAGACAAGCAGGACTAGACAAAGGGCTGTAGTGGGTGGACTGAGTCTGAAGTGATGGTGCGGACTTTGTGTATGACTACTCCGATGCATGAATAATTTTTCTGAGATGTCTCGAAAAGTTTGCAGCTTGCTGATGATGAACAGCTCCTTGTGTTGTTGAAAAGTCAATTCATCCACCAGCGCCCGCCGACTCAAACTACTTAAGGCAACGGTGGCAGGTGAAGCCTGGTAGACCTTGACGTGAGGAAGAGGCAAAATCTCCTGCTTGTTTAAGTTTTACGTGTCTCTACATCACCGAGAGAAATGGCCCTCAAATGTGGCCCTGTGGGGCTCTGACGTCGGTGATGACACTTTTAATGCATCTGTCGAGTGGTGAGGAAGTCATGAATCGTGTGAAGAAGGTCAGCGTGCACATCCAGGTTGTGGACTTTGGTGATCCTTCACTGCCACAGGATTGTGCTGAAGGCTGAGCTGAGATTGATGAAAGCTATGCTATGATTGCGTAATGTCCTGGTGGTTCCATGTTTTGTAACGTGGTGTGAAGGACATACTATTACCTCTATGTGCCTTGCAGGCAACCTGTAAAGGCATGTAAGCTACAAGAGCATCTTCTGCCTGTTATGGAAGCCCTGCCTCACAAAAATTAACTAAATAATATTCTTAAATATGTTTTGAGAGAAACATGCTTTCTTCCTAGTTACATTTGCTTGTGAATTATCATAAATGCATCTCCGATCATCTTTTACATGCATTTTATTGCTTTACTTTCACTCCTTTTCAGCCAATCAATCATGTATTTGATGGGATGGGAACCCTGAAAATTAAAGAGGTGCTTTTACCATATTGTGAACCGGTTATATTTTAACCCAGCGCATATCTCCCTCAACCTAAATAAGCAGTTTTAGGAAATGAAAGTAAACAGCCGTATTTTATTGTAGAAGGTAAAAGTCAGTCTTTTGATTGAAAGTCCTTTTTGCCAACATATGCCTCCATCTCCTCTCCAACCTTTAAACATGGAATTTTGGCTCTTTCACACTGAATGTGTTTCCTACGATGTCATAGTGGTACCTGTCAGTGAGAAAATATGTTAACATTCCTGAAAACGTAGTTTAGTTATATAGGAATGTAGTTTTTTGTGAGACAGGGCTGCTTGTGGAAGCTTTTTATATAACATTGTATAGATTTTATGTACAAGATGATGCAGAACAGAATGAGTTGTCTGGTGCCTTGTGCTTTGTTGTTTGCACCTACTGAGCTTCAGTCAAAACTGAAAAGTCTTGTATATGTAACAGTGGAGCTATCAAGCTATGAGACACTAAAAGACACCATACAAAGGTAACAGCTAGTAAATTTAACATTACTAGTTGCAGCTGACTTGAACTATAGTTACTTTTTAGTCAGCTGTTAGTCAGATTTCAATGTCCCAAATTTTAAACATCTAACAAATAGTCAATATAAAAACTGTCTGAGGCCCTATGCACATGCACACTGCAGATATACTGTTTTTTCAAGCAATTACGAAACGATCAAATGATAAAATAAAGCCTGTGTAACGATGTTGCAAGGATTTCTACTGCAGTGAGCCATTTTCAAATAACAAACTCAACAGTTTGTCCTTTAATTATAACAAGTCTCTTGAACGTCCTACTGTAAAGCTGAAGAGGGAAAAAAAGGAGACAGACAGATAAAACATGAGTCATTGGATAGAAACATGCCAGAGGACAAAATCAGATCTTGCCAATGCATTAGCCTGCCAACGCATAGGTATAGCAGAGGCATGAAATAGGAGAAGCATGAAAGTGGAGATAGGAGTAAAGGATGCAGTAAAGACAGGGGTATGAGCGATGGGGGAAGCACCCAGCCCCTGTCCGACTCCGAGATCTTCTTGAGTAAGGCTGACTCAGCCTGACTGTGCTGGCTGCATATGCTTGTGTGCATCCATGTGGCAGCAGACATCACCTCCCCCCCTACCCCTCACCCCCACTCACTCCCCAATTCATTCTATCCCCTCCTTCTCTCTCTCTCTCTCTCTCTCTCTCTCTCTCTCTTCACCTCTACCTCTGCAGTACCTCTCTCTCGCCCATTCCTCCCTGTGCCGGCTAGGGAGACACGCACTTTCTGCTTTTCTGCCTGGCTGCTGGCGCTGCTCCAGCATCCCTCTGTGCCTCTTGTGTGTTCTCCTCCCCTCCTCCAGCCTATGTCTCCCCCCCTATGGGGTTTGTTGGCCAGCCTGCTTCCCTGGCTGTTGCTGCTGCTGCTGCTGCTGGAGCAGTGGAGCTGTTAGACACTACGCTGCTGCTGCCGCACCGCTACCGCTCTGCCTCGCTTCTCCTCTCTGCCTTTCGCCTCACACTCTGCTTTGCCGGATAATCACCGCTGAGTCTGCCAGAGACAGCGACTGAGGACAGGAAAGGAGGGAGGCAAAGAGATTGAGAGCCCGCACTCTTCATTCAACTGCTGCATTCTTCAGTCTGTCTTTCCCCCACTCCACGCCCCCCCCATTGCTTTCCTGGGCTGCTGGAGAGCAGTGCAGGGAACAACTGGACAAGAGAGAGCTCCCAGAAGGAATCGAGCCTCCTCTCTTTTTGCGCTTCCTCCCTCTGTTCATTCCTGGGACAGAGTGCAGAGGAGGAGAGAAGAGGGAGGGACTGAGATCAGGACTTGAGACTCTGCCTTCGGCTGCACAGCCCAGTGTCCCACCTTGCTCCAGAGGCACATAAGTCAAACACACACACAGTCAGTGGCAGACCTGAAGACAGATTGACAAAGACACACATTCTTTGCACACAGAGAGACAGACAAGACCACAGACGGACAGACAGGTGGTATCGGTGTCATGGCGTCAGTGGACAGCACCGGTTCGAGTGTCTCTGGTCGGCTGAGATCAGGGGATCTACTTCAAGCTGGTCTGACAGTTGCATTGCTGCTGGGTGAGTTATACTTCTCGATGTACCTTTAGCTGCCATGTCATTCTGCTCTCTCCCACTATATCTCTGCATTACACCAGATCGTTGTCCTTCTATCCTGCTGTAAAATGCTTCCATGCCAGCTTGTGGTTGGGTTAAATCCATTAATTGCCTATAAATCTAAACTTGTTCCCATGCCCTCTACACTCTCATTTGCTCCCTTTTGCTTTAATGTTTTTTTTTTTCATGCCACTCTGGGTGGGTGGTTCACTGCTGTCACAGTAAATCCATACCTTTTTTTTTTTTTTATTATTCCATATTACCACCTGCTTTTTTGTCGCCTCTACTTTAGCTCTCACATCTAATCCTCCTCTTTCCACAACTGACGATTAAAACGCACGGTGCTGTCACAGGTGATGTTTACTTGTTGCTGTACCGAGGGCATCAAGGTCAATAACATCCAACCTTTGGCTAATCTGAATCTGGACACGTTGGATATGTGGTTGTTGGGCCGGAGTGGTTGGCTAAACGATTCTTCGTGCATGCACTTAAAAGGGTGTATTTTTTGCAAACACATAATAAAAGGGTAGAAACAAACAAAAGAAAAAAACTTTTGGTTCATATTAGGTATAGCTACGGTTCATGTATAGTGTGTGCGTATGTGTGATCATAGTATTACTGGTAGTGACGTAGTGGTGCAGTGGTGATCTGTGCTTTTGCTCATACCCTCCCTGATTTTATTCTAGCGCCCAATAGTGCCCCCACATCTCACAATTCCCTCCCTGTTCTCAGTTGTTTTGAAAGTTGAGCACAGTCGATCCTCATGATGCAAAAACAAGCTCAAGGGCTGCATGTGAAGATCGTCGTTTCAGTACCATCCTGAAGTGAACTATTTCTACAGGATGCATCATATCGTGCTGCTCATTCTTTAACCAAAAATCCCATGCAGAAAGATTTTTTACTGCTAAAATAACCTCAAATTAAATTTACTTTTTTTTTTTTTTTTTTTTTTTTTTCTTTTTTTTTTTTCTTTTTTTTTTTGTTTTTTTTTTTTTTATTTTTTTTTTGTTTTATTCGTTAAATTTTCTTTTTTTTTTAATTTTAAAAAAAACCAAGACATTAGAAAAAAAGTTATCCCCCACATCACAGCAAAAATGATTTTTAAAACTCATAATAATGCACTCTGGTCAAGGTAAGGCCTAAACAACATGGCGCATAATAATGCAGGCACTTCAACTGTGTATTGTTGAAGAAATTTGATGAAATTGAAGTCTGATGACCAGATGGGTGGTGGAGTCGGGGTTCTGATAGCATAGAGCTGCTAATCAAATGGCAGGAGGTAAGGGGACAATGAACAACACGGGGTGGAATCAGGGGTCTGTGACCATCAAAATAAAATAAAATGACATTCTTCATCAATCCACGTTTTTTTTTGTTTTTTTTTTAGTGTAAACTTAATTCAAATTAATTTCAATATCAAACAAGTAGGCACGTTTTGTCTTGTACTGGTGAAACAGGCCAAATTTCTGTGGAGTACATCATTTTAGTAGCCTCTCTGGCAGTGAGTAATTTCCAAAACACTTGAGACAAATAGTAATCAAAATACTCAAACCAAATGATACACATTCAAAGATTATGTAGTTCAGTACTCCTATTTTCTTCTTAATTCAGTTTAACAGTCTAGTAGAAATGAGTTTAAGTAATGTCTTTGCAATGTAGTTCAAGGGATCCTGTGATTCCTGTATGGTTGCATTTTGATCATAAATAAAATGCAACAACTATTAACGAGTTGTGCTGAGGGGCTGTAATGGATGATGTGTCACAAGGGCTTGTAGGCAAAACCATCAGTGAAAGTCCTTCTTTTGTACTGTGTGAAATGAATCAAATAGCAGTTCAAGGGGTTGGGCTGCCCCCAGCCACCAAATTGGCCCGCTGGAGGCGTGAGGCACTCAATGGTTGCGGCCCGTTTCACCCACCATGCACTGCAAAGTCACATCTGTGGCATCCGTGATCCCCTGCCCTGCATGCGTGATCCATCTTGAACTCCCGCCATGAGTCAGATCCCTGGAGTCTCCAGAACTCCAGCACCCACATAGCACATCCTGTGCTTTGGGCGTCCCACATCCTCCGCTGGACATCCAGTGCCCGCGCTGCTCCTCTGCTGCTCCGCCAGCTGTAGATGTTCTGCATCTTCTTCTGGGCATCCAGTGCCTGCGCTGCTCCTCTGCTGCTCTGTCAGTTGTAGATGTTCTGCTTCTTCTTCTGGACTTCAAGTGTCTGCGCTGTTCCTCTGTAGACAACACCTCTCCCAGGGCGTAGTCCCAGGCTAAACCCCTTCCCAAGCTCTTTTGAAGTGTCCCAGTGTCCTAGGCCTCCACAGGTGGTAAGGAAGAGGACCCACATGGTGATGATAAGCCCTCCTGCTGATCTGTGGTGAAGGTGGGGGAGCTCACTTGCAGTCCTCCGTAGTCAAGTGTGACCTCTTCACACTTGATGCCATGTTGGTGGTGAGAACAATGCTGTGTGGTTTTGAACCAGCAGGGGTTCAGGGTGTTTGTCAGTGGGGCGCTCTGGTGAGGTCCCAGTCTCCACGCTGGTTACTGTGGTGCAGTCTGTCACTGGAAAAGACTGGACAGCTTTTGCCTGAATGGAGATCTTTATGACAGTGACATGAGGCTGGGGCAACAGAGTTCTGTAAATAGTTCGTATGATTTCTTTTCACTTTTGCTTGTCTTATCAATTTAAAAGAAAAAAAAATCTGTGGAATTTTGATCTAAACATTGAAAATCTCATATGGTGTGACTGTCTGGCATATGTGTCACTTCAGAAATAATAGCATGTTTCCAAATAATTTATAAATATTTGATAGTTCTATAGTGCCTATAATAACCACATTAAGTCTT
>NW_007579041.1:150916-207103 GCF_000690725.1 Stegastes partitus | reverse complement strand
ATATTTTCAGGGGAGATCAGCAGGCAAATCCACCCTGTAGTTTGCACTCTGGTTTAGAATACGATCTTTTATGTGAACGTCTTGATCAGGACACTGTTGACACTCTTGAGGTTAGGTAAATTAAAGTTTACAGCAAAATAAAATCTATATTTCAGAAACCTTTTCAACATTGCAATCAATAAATCCCGTCTTCACTGCGAGTCTCTACGATAATATACTGATCCTATTGATCATTTCGGTCAATTTAAGAACTGGATTTCTTCCAAAACTTGAGCGGCAGTCAGTGTTTTAAAGTATAGGTGAGTTGACTTCAGTGCTGATTCAGCATAATTCACAGCCTCTTCTATCTCTGATTTGTTCATTTTCAGACCAACTCGTGATGGCACAACATCAGTAGAAGTGGCTTTGATTCTTGACAGACATTTCAGAGTTTTTCCTGCACAGAGGAATCTTTGGCATTATTCAGAAGTTTTAGGCAGATTTTGTTAATTGGGATTAGGGTATTTATCAAATGTCAGGAACAGGAGAATGCATAGATTTCTGTCACATAAGGTAACACAGACTCATTGCCTTTACTGATTGCATACCAGCCATGTTTATCGTTGTGTGTTGTCACCCTCCAAAGGCCGATTCTTAGCCAGGAAACACCCAGCCTTTGGATCGCTGCTGGTCTGTGAGCAGAAGACAAAAGTTCAGCAAAACAAACTAAGAGAAATAAGAGTGTCGGACAGGGAGTAGTTTGGATCTTGGTGCATCTTTTCTAGTTTGATCTTTCTGTCTGTGTGTGCAGGTGTTGGCCACAGACATGTCCAAACACATGACCCTGCTGGCTGATTTAAAGACGATGGTGGAGACCAAGAAGGTGACGAGTTCTGGCGTGCTGCTGCTGGACCACTATACAGAACGAATACAGGTAACCTGTCACCTGCATCACGGCCCTGCAAGCTGAGGCCGACAAAGAATGAATATAACATGCGGTCGCTCGGCCGTTTTCTCGTACGCTGTAGGTACTGAGGAACATGGTGCACTGCGCCGACCTGAGCAACCCCACCAAACCGTTACCGCTGTACAGACAGTGGACGGAGCGGATCATGGAGGAGTTCTTTCGACAGGGTGACAAAGAACGAGAGAGAGGGATGGAGATCAGCGCCATGTGTGACAAACACACTGCGTCTGTAGAGAAGAGTCAGGTAACGCTCGAGCTCTCTCTGAACCACTGTGTCGTTCTTAATTCGACATTACAACACATATTAGACAATGAGCCGTGATCAAGCGACTTTAAAACCTTCGGTGCTGGAGGAGTTGGACAAGATCATAGAAACAGGATGCAGTATGATCCAACAGTCCCGAAAATAGAATCCGTTCAAGCTACAAACGTTGAGTTTCTGGTGAGACTGTCAGAAGTGTTTATGATCATTTTTCAGGCCCCTGCTGGCGTGTTATTCAGCAACACTAAACAAAAGCTGTGTGATATGGGGGAAGTAGCAAATTTCGTAATGATGAAATGACACCACACAGGAAAACGGGCATCGATAAACAGGAACAGTGCTGATAAAAACATCCTCACAGAGCCGGAGACACAGATATTTGACAAGTCACAGCTTCTGTGCTTGTTAAATGGTTTTCTTGTGTTTTTTTTTCTTTTGGATATCTGGCCAGTTTAGTTGTAAAGTAATCGTTACTTTTTTTAAAGACATACATCTATTTGCTTTCTTTGCAAGAGTTAGAAGAGAGAATTAATCCCACTTTCATGTTTTTATACAAAATATTCAACGACCATGGTGCAAGTTTGTGCACCTAAAGTAGGACTTCTGAGACATTTGGAGTCAGAGCGATAGAAAACCTGCTAATATCCATCCATCCATTATCTATACTTCGATGAATCCTTACTAGGGTCATGGGGGGCTGGAGTCTATCCCAGCTGACTTAGGGTGAAGGCAGGAGACACCCTGGACAGGTCACCAGTCCATCACAGGGCTGGGCTTAGAGACAATATGCACATAGAGCCACCGTGCAGCCCTGCTAACTATCAACATATGCTAAATATCAATCATGGTGGACTCCACCTTAGCAATGCTACCCACTGGCCTAACTTGTAAACAAGTTACCTTTAGAGGTGCTGGTAGGTAGATTTCTTTATTTTAGGACTAAGGCTGGTGATCGGTTTTACAATATGGAGCTTCTGCTGAGCTAAGCTAACCCCTGATGCCTGTTTTCCTGTGTGGTGTCAGATGTTGCTTCTTAGTTCACATACAGACATAAGAGGGCCGCCGCTATTGCTCAACTGGTTGAGCTGGCGACCCATGTACAGGGGCTATACTCCCCAATGCAGCGGCTATGGGTTGGAATCCCGCTCATGGCCCTTTGCTGCAAGTCCTTCCCTCGTTCTTCTCCCCCTTTCCAAAAAAAATAACTTGGAAAACAAAACAACATGCACACATAAGAGTCATTGATCTTGTCATCAGCTCTGAGCAAGAGAACGATTATCGGTTCAAAATATTACTCGTTTAACACTATCCATTAACATGGGACATCCAAGGTATTTGATGACTCTTTTTCTTTTCCAGGTGGGTTTCATCGACTACATCGTCCACCCGCTGTGGGAGACGTGGGCCGACCTGGTGCACCCCGACGCCCAGGAGCTGCTGGACACGCTGGAGGAGAACAGGGAGTGGTACCTGAACACCATGCCCCAGTCCCCCTCGCCTCCCCCAGACAGACACCTGCAGCACGACCGCTTCCAGTTCGAACTCACCCTGGAGGACCTGGAGCACAACAACCACAACCACATACACTTGAGGAATAGCGGCGGCGGCGGCGGCAGCAGGAGGAGCAACCGGAGAGCCATCTGCGACGACGACGACGACGACGACGACGACCAGCCAGAGCCGAACGGAGAGGAGCAGAACCACGTGGGAGCCGAGAAAGACGACGAGGAGAATCACAACAGCGAACACAATGGAGTCCAGGACGAAGAAGAGGAGGAGGAGGCTGGAGAAAGGGAGGGAGAGGAAGCCGAGGAGGGGCAGGAAGAGGAGCAGCATCAGGAGGAGCAAGTAGAAGAGGAAGAAGCGAATGATGCAGCAGGAGATGAGGAGGTGAAGGAGGAGGAGGATGAGCAACGTGAGGAAGGAGAAGAAGAGCCGGAGGAGGAAGAGGGTGACAAGGATGAAGGAGAAGGCGAGGAGGGTGGAGAAAATGAGGAGGGAGATGGACAGGAAAATGTAGAAGAAGATGTAGAAGGGGATAAAGAAGGAGAAGTGGAAGAAGGAGAGACAGAGGAGCAGGAGGCAGAAAAAGAAGAGGAGGACGCAGAACAAGAGGATGCAGAGGAGAAAGTGGAAGAAGAGGAGGCAGAAATAGAAGATAAAGCAGAGGAGGAGGAGGAGGAGGGAGAAACAGAGGAGAATGTGGAGGAGGAAGAGGAAAAAGCAGAGCTGGAAGAAGCAGAGGAGGAAGCGGCAGCAGAGGAGGAAGAAATACAAGAGGAAGAGGAGAGTTAGTCTGGTGTAAAATCACAAATTAACAGGGTCAGCGAGGAAAGGTTAAGGAGGGATAAAGAGGGCCGGAGAGGCTGCGGCGGGCAGCAGTGTGGCTGTAGGAGATGATAAAGAGCTGCAGAAGCCCTTCTTTTCCAGATAATGTGCTCTGACCACTTTATCACGTGACCCTCTGAGCTGAAGGCCAGTTTGTGCTCAATTTCAGCCGTTAAAGACTTAACAGTACAGCACCGGACAAACAGAGCCTCTCCTTTCCCGAACAGCCAGATTGTTGCAGCGAGCTCATCAGCGGGTAGTGACGGACTGACTCGAGTCTTCTTCTTCACCTGGTGTCTGTACATCCATCACTGCCGTCGGGGGAGAAACTGGGGCATAATAATAATAATAACAATAATAATAAAAAGGGAGGGAACCTGTTTTATCGACCTTTTGTAGCTCCTGAAAATCTAAAAAGAAAAGAAAAAAAAAAACAAAACCTGAAATACGTACATGCAAATAAGTGCGTGCCTGTTCTTATAGACTACCACCCATCGTCTCTCGGTCACCGTCTCTGTCTTGTTGCTGAGGAAGATAACATCACACACACAGTGACCATTAACTCAAGAACAACTGCTAAAAGAATGTCAACTTCCTCTGTTTGTCAGAAAAGAGAAAAAAAAAAATGCAAAAAAAAAAAAGTCTGGAAAGTGTAGTCTGTCGTCTTATATTTACTACAAAAACTTTCCACCTGCGAGCAGGAGTGCACCTTTGGGCTCTGGTCTAGGAACAGTTTAACCTCCTCACATACTAACCTTAAAGCAACAATGCTGGATTTCTGACACCGTTTCTGAATAATATCTGGACTGTTTTCTCAAAGCGGAGACGTTTGCAGCTCAAAAAGGTTGTTCTACGTGTCGATGTCGGTTCATGTTTAAGAAAAAAAAAACAACAACAACAACACCCAGTATTCATCCCATTGCGACAGATTCACCTGGATTGTGCCAAACTGTCCCACGACCAGCACTGAGCAAATTAGCCTCCAGGCAAGGTGGCTACTCGTCACGAAGCAATGAAACTGTGGGACCAGGCCAGCGGGTGTGATGGTCTTCCACGAATCCCTTTTTTTCTGTTTTGTTTGGTTTTGTAAAAAAATAAACAAAAAAAAAACGTATTTGGCACTTTATCTAACACCCCTGTTACATATATGTACATAATAAACATGTATTTTAATCTGCTGATGTCATATAATAAATACGATCAATGAAGCTGACGGATTGGTGTTTTTCATTGCAGAAGTACTTTGGCAAAGATTTCAGGTAAAGAAGAGCCAAAACGGGCCGCCGCCTCAGCTCACCTGGTTGAGCTGGCGACCCATGTACAGGGGCTATAGCAGGGGTGTCCAGTCCTGGTCCTGGAGGGCCACAGTCCTGCATGTTTTAGACGTTTCCTTCTTCCAACACACCTGATTCAAATGATCAGGAGTGTTATCAGGATTCTGCAGAGCGTGATGATGAGCTGATCATTTGAATCAGGTGTGTTGGAAGAAGGGAAACATCTAAAACATGCAGGATTGTGGCCCTCCAGGACCAGGACTGGACACCCCTGCTATAGTCCCAGATTCAGCGGCCATGGGTTGGAATCCTGCTCATGGCCCTTTGCTGCAAGTCCTTCCCTCATTCTCTCCTCCCCAGCTTTCCCGTCTCTCTCAAGTGTCCTATCTGATAAAGGCAAAAAGATAACTTAAAAAAGAAAAAGCCAAAACAACGAGCTTCAACAATTTAGAAAATCGATGAGTGTTTTGATTAGTGTTGTGATTCCACCTTTTCAAAAACCGTCTGCGTTTTAATAGTATGTTGTGTCAAATGTTGTTAAATCCTCACATATTACAGTTTTTTTCAGTCGCTTTCTCGAATCATCCTCGACATTTGCAGAACAGTACGCGCATTTCTCAGAACAATTCGTATTTGCATTACCTGCAAAAGGCAGTTACTCGCTCAAAATCCTTAGTTCATCTCTCAAAACTAAAAATCTGTGTCAATGAACATGTCAGTGGCATCAGAATGACAAGTCCGTGTGTCAGTGTGTACGGATAAGACAAATTGTTTAGTCCTGTTGTCAGTATAACTGTATCCTAGAGGGATGCTCTGATGTAAACTGTGGCTAAAGTTTTGATGACAGATATTGTAAATTGTGAGTTACACCTTCGTGTATGTGGGAGATTGATTGCAAAAGACTGGACAAGATTCACATTTACTGTTTGCACTGTAGTTCGTTGACAGACCATGTCACTGCGACACAGAAAGGAAAAGACAGCACTGCATAGCACAAAGACAAAAAGTCAAAATGTGTACAGCCTCCTTAGGGAGAACTGTACATGCAGTGCTGTAGGAATTACAGCGCAGTCTGCTTCTATATAAGACGATATAAGACAGAATAAAATCACAAGGACGATTATTCTGCACCTGCTGAAGAATCAGATTGGACTCGAAACTTTTCTAATGTAATAAAATACAAATTACACACCACTTTGAGTCCCTGAGAAACAAACCACAACAACTCTGTGTCCTGTGAGCTACAACATACATTGTGTTGTATTTATTGACAATAATCAGGCAGAAAATCACTTCATGTTCTGAACTTGTACAGAAAGTCTGGAAATAAACGAAACACATGAACAATTTAAAAAAACAACAACAAAAAAAAACAACCTGTCAATACAAACGCGACAGGAAAAATGCTGCAACAAAAAACAGCCGATCAGGCCTCTGAACAGTTTACACGTCTGTTTTGCTTTGTTTCTGTATGTTTGGTTGAGTCAGAGTGGGGAATCTCTTTCAGTCATCGTACAAATCAGCACTCTTCAAAATAGACTGAAATCAAAATACTATAATAAAATGAAGGAACACAACAGCGGTACCTTTACAATTTTAAATAACTCTACAACCCAAAGCTAAAGACAAGAAACTGTCGATTCTTAGGGGAATCCTGTTCGTAAAATAAATACACATTAAAAACATCTCAAGGCACTTTGGCAGTTTTGATGTCACAAATGCAAAAAATAAATAAAGATTTTCACATGCAGACACGTCACCGGTAACATGTCGGCATACTCTTGGCTACAGTGATCACACTGGATTGTCACACTGGAATAACAACGGCACGAGGCAGCAATCGCAAAACAGCAGAAATAAGGCGACGGCAGAATATTTAACAGCTCCAAACAGTGGTTGTACCAAACCCACCTGAACTGCTGACATCTGTGTATGTTTATTAGAGATGCATTGGTACCATATTTCAGGACTGATAATCATCGATAATAAATACGTCTTAAGACTTCAAAAGATGAGTCAGCAATTCTGATCCAATACACTTCCACAAACTCTGTGAATAATTCCTGCTCGCTGTCTGTTCTGTGTGTCCTGACTGTGCAACAAGTATTAAAGAACACACTCTACTGTCTCCTAAAGCGTCAAACATCACTGCATGTAACGGATGAACAAGCATTGCTGTTGCATCTCTTGAAGTTCAGTTATCAAAACAATTTAATTTTCCTACTTATCGGGCAGTAACCTGTCAAGTAGACTTAAGAATTTCTTTGTAATAGGACAATGGTATGAAGTTGTTAGCTGTACCTTGACATGTTTCGGCGTTCCATCTGCCGCCTTCTTCAGAAGTGTCATCTGACGTGTGTCTTTATCAGCTGTTTTTCCTCGATGGAACGCCGAAACATGTCAAGGTACAGCTAACAACTTCATACCATTGTGCTATTACAAAGAAATTCTGTACTTTGAGGACAAAATGAACATCTTTGCTACAGTAACCTATCAGCTGTTCAACGTGTGAAGCACAGTTCACACTCTCTGTGTTAAAATAACACAAGTCATTTCTTTGTATGAATCCAATTACTGCTGTGTTATTTCATGAAGATCTCCTGCAGGTACCTTCACTGTAAAACTCCCCCCACTTTTTATGTTTTTCTTCCACCCTGGGTTCACTTTATTCTCTCAATATTTAGATTTCGGGTCCAACACAGAGTTGGAATCTGGGTATCTGAAGTTTTTAGAGGCCGATCAGAGAAGTCCAGTCGGGAAAGCTGTCTATGTCTCCGGTCTCGTCCAGCCGTTGGTCTCCGTGTGTCAGTGTGAGCTTGTAGCGCAGGCGAACCTTACGCTAAAGGAAAAAGAGGTACTTCTTAGAGAAAAAGGCGACATATGTACCTACATATACAAGGATACGTTAATTGAGAAGTAAATTAATACAACTGTACGTAATATAATTGGTTTGTGCGACAATGTCTAATGAAGAGTGACTCTGTTTCAGTTACACATTTGCAGAAAAATGCAAACATTTCTTCAGTTTTTATGTTTTACAAGTAACACTGAAGGAGACAGCCTCTAAATGCAGGTAAACTCACCCTCTGAGGATTAGCCAACAGGATGACCTGTGAGACGGCAGGTGGAGGCAGCAGAGGGTTGTAAGGAGGTAGGTGTGTCCTGGAGGCAGGCTGGAGTTTCACTAACATGATCTGCAGGACAGTTGTAGGACTGAGAATGAGCTGTGTGTTCAATCCAGTTAAGAAGCAGACAAGATAAGCAACATGAAAGCCTACAAACTATTTACACTCTGACAAATTCTGAACCGATGGCCTGACTCCAGTAGGGGGCGCCACACACATTCAGGTGTAAAGGTATGTTGATTAAACTGTTGACCGGGATAATATCACTTCTATGAGTGACTGTATTTGCGATTAACTTATCAGATAACCCACACAGCCTCCATCCAGCAGCACTGGGCGGATACATGAAGAGCCGTCAGCTTTAACAATGAGGCACAATGATAGTCGTAGCTCACATAGAACAGGGAGTACGTGAAGTTAATCATTTATTCTCCTGCTGGAGCCAAACACAAAAACACAGTATGCTTTTCTGATCTTCACTGACTCTACATATTATTGTATTGATGCTGATATTAATAGTCAACAAATTGGGAGGCAGAAAAAATGATCTGCAACTATTTTGAAAATCTTTTAATCACTTCAGTCATTTAGCAGCAAATTACACCTTCTATACATTTTACTGCTTCAAATAAAATTATTTGCTGCTTTTCTTTTTCACATATCACTGCAAACTAAATATTTTGGTGATTAAGATATTTAGTCTAACAACACTTCACTTTTTTTTTCTTTCTATATTTTTCGGGGGGCTGCAAGGTGGGTCAGTGGTTAGCACTGTTGCCTCACAGCAAGAAGGTCGCCGGTTCGCATCCTGGTGAGGACACCCGGGATCTTTCTGTAGGGAGTTTGCATGTTCTTCCTGTGCAGCGTGGGTTCTCTCTGGGTTCTCAGTTGAGACATACCACTGCATCTGGAACTATCGCCCCTGTTCATGGGTCGCCCGCTCAACTAGGTGAGCTATAGGGGCGCGCAAACTTCACCTTTGTTGACATTTTATACACAATTATACACACAACTATTTATTACAACATGCTGTCACTGTGGTAGGGAATGGCAACAATGAGAGCAACAGAAAGACATTTATTTTGGTGCCAGTCATCAGGCCGGATTTTTGTGCAACTTCTGGAGGTTGAAGAGGTTTTAATCTGGTGTGCTAAAGACAATTTAAAATGTCACTCATCCAAAACTGCAATGGGAAAAGAAAAAAAGTATCACCTTTCTTACTGCCACAGTGCACTGTGACCAGAGTTCGTTACCTTTGGGACTGCAGCTTGAAACATGAAGTCCTTCACATCGAGGGCAGATGTGTTCACTGCAGACATGACGACCACAGCGACGCCTGGGTGACCGGGTGGACAGTCTTTGGCAAAATGAAGCGACACGTGGATGCCTGCCCGATCGTGTAACGTGATGGGCTCCAGGTGACCTACCAGACACAAGAAAATAACGGTTACAACAACGCAGTGAAAGTGTGTGATAGTGCTGATACTAAGTAATGACTCTGAAGTGCTGTTAAACATAGTGGAGAGTAACACAGACTTTGAGGACTTACTGGATTTGATGGTGTCCACTGGCACAAAGATGTCTTTTAGTAAGTGTGGGGGACACAAGCTCTCCTCCAGCTTCACCAAAGTCCCAGAAACTTCATTTGGTTGTTTCTGTAACTTTGAAGGTGATCCTGATCCTGTAAACTGCTGGTTTTGGGGGAGAGACCTGACAAGAGAAAAGGCAGAGGCAGCTTAGCAATAACATGAATCAGAAGAGAGAAACACTTATTACAGGTAATATTTTACCTTGAAACACGAGCCAAATGCCTCAGCTGGTTGTATACTTTGTATATGTTTGTTTTGCTGATGTTGTTTGTCATATTTGTTTTCAAGTGGTCACGTTATAGTCTTTGAAGATCATCAAATTTAAAATTAAAATTCAGTTTGAACCAGAAGTTAATTATGTAAACCTTCTTTTGACATACATCGTTTTGATGCACCTGAACACATCATCAGTGATGTTACCTGGGGTCATTGGTTGTTGTCGGTCTTTCAGCATCAGACACTTTCACCCAGGCAACCAAGGTGGAGCACAAACAGCTCTGGCTTATGTACAGGTATCGCTCCACCACCCACAGCTCTACCTGTGATGCGCAGCTTGTTGGAGGCCCTGCAGAGGGACTGGCCTGTGAACCCTCTAATCCCACTTCAATCGGCTCCCACCTCGCTTGTTGCCAATTGCTTTTTTTTTTTATTCCACTAGCTCTACGTACTTTCCCCTCTTCCTCTCATTGGCCTTCTTAATGCGATCCACCTCAGAAACAGAAAGCCTAAAGAGAACAGTCTTCTTGGAAGCACCAAGTCTGGCCTTAGTGTTGTTTTAACAGCAGTTTCTGGGAACTTCAGTGGCTTTCGCAGGTCAACAAAGCATCCTGCCATGTTGACTTTACTATGGACAATTTGTGGATTGTTCTGTTGCCCTCAAGCCACAATGAGTCAGAGATTCCCACTGGTCATTGAGCAGTAATATTGTGCTGTACCACAAGAATGCACTGATATTCACAGCCACAGTATGATCTTTATAACGTAGTTGTATAAATAAGGACACTTTATGTGGTTTTACTAATGCACAGGCTTTGCAAACAGCAATAAGTGCTGAGACACACTGTGTTTTACTATACATCAGTCATTGTCTGTTTATGCTTATGAGGGCTCACAGGTCAAGTTATAGGTATATAACATACATTATTAAACGCTTATATCGCCTTACAGCTCAAACCAAGTGGCAATAAAAGCCAAAAAGGGGAGTTAAAGGCCTGTCAATAATGTAATCCACCTGATGCCTGGCAGGTATTTAGTCCCTCTCCTGTCCTCGCTCCTCTTTACAACCATCCTCACCAAACATTCATCCCATTTGTCGTAGCGCTGCTGCCCCCACATCCACGGCTTCTCAGCAAAGGGCCTCTCCCTCCATTCTGCTCAGCATTCATCATCTGAACATCTTCGTTGAGCTAAAATAAAGCACAAATGTTTTGTTTCTTTTTACTCCATCTTCCAAATAAAACACACTTTTACATCTTTATCGTCAGCCTTAGATTCCAGCCTCACCTGCATCAGATCCTCATAATACGACTTTGGATTCTCTTGGGTTTGTTTTGAGAATAAATTATCCAACTCTGTAATTACACAACACCACGTCATTACATTATGAAATAAATTAGTCAGCATCAGAGGCAACACACTAGAAATAGCAACAAATCCAGGCCCACCTAATTCATTTAAGTCCTGGTCAGCTTCTGAGTGGAAGGTGCTCTTCAAATGAGAGAGAAGAGGCGGAGAGGGTTCAAATACAGGTGGTGAATCAGCTTTTCTGCGAGTCTGTGGAGAGTCCAGTGCTGACAGATCGATGAGGTGGTAGCTCTTAATCTGTCTGGGACTCAGAGGAGCTGAACAACCAAGAGAAAACAGGATCAAACACAAGGCAGTGTCAGACACAAGGTTAAGCCTTTTTCTACAGGGACTAACGGACAAAAAGGTGAACAAAATAAGACCTACCGTTACGTTCACTTGTCACTTCTTCACTTTTGCTTCTTGCTCGTTCTCCATTGCACCCTCCTCTTCCCAAATGGTCTTTGTAGGCATTTACAACAAGTGTTAGTTCATCGTTTGCAGCCAGGATTTGCGCCAGAGCAGCATCATCGTCCATCGTGTCACTGGCCAGTCGGAACAGACTGGCCCTCAACCGGTCGCAGCGCTCGTACATCACCTACAGTGGTGAGAGGGACGGGTTAAATGTTGGGTGGCTTCATTTTCATCACCCCCCCATACACGCTGAGGAGATACTAATGGGAAACATGCATCACTCAGAGAAAGTATGTGCAGCTTAGATTAGCCTAAATATTCCTTTCTTGCCTTAACCCACTAAATCCCAGAACATGCTGGTGTGTTTGAAAGGCTGCTGTCTTTAAAAAGTCACCAAAATTACATCCTTTATCAGAGACAGAAACTATGAAAACTAAAAGAGTTTTTAACTTTCCACTGATCACTGAACTACGTATCTGTGACGAGCCAATCTGTTGGGAGACTTAATCAAATCTAAGGTCAAAAACGTGGTATTTCATCAAGATCACGTTGTTTTATATGTCTCATTTTAAACTAACTAAACTATTTGTTCAAAACGTCCATCCATCATCGATACACCACTTAATCCTCACTAGAAAAAAATTCCGGTACTTTTCAGGTGAACTGCAGGCTTTGTTTACACAACGCAGAAAGAAGACAAGGTAGAGACGCCGCGTCCTCAGTATTGGGAATAACAGCGGGTACTGGTTGTGCTGTTTCCATGAAGGTAAAAGACTTTACAATGCAGTGAAAAATGAGCCCACAGTGATTAAAAACATGACAGGAGCAAAAACAGGTCAGAAAAATTACATAAAAGCTGTGGTTGTGGGAATAGTAGAAAAAAAAAAGAAAAAATAAGATTGACATTGCTGTTTAGCAATGAATCTATAATTCACATAGATGATCATGACAGTAGAAACTAAAACACCCAGGCCCTACATTATATCTAAAAATAAAAATGAAAATAATCTTTATGACGTGTTGCTGCTTTCTAGGGCTGGAACCGAACATCTGAATATTTGAATATTCGGTCGTTGTGGTGGTATCCGGATAGCAGTTTTGATATCTGAATATTCACCCGCCACCCGCCGCCTGGAAACAGAACTGCGACCGCCATCCTAAACTGGCATTAGCAGCCTCATACTGCTTGTGTGTCCCGCCCACTTCCACCCCCTCGGAGCACACAGCCCCCCGGTAGCATCATCAAAGACCAAAGACAAGACCTTGATTAGACTTCTAACAGTTGTGTAGTTAGCAATGAGAAGAAATGACAGCAATCACAGGACTTAAACACTGGCCTCCAGAGCCACTTCGCTTTATCGTCAGCATTATAAAGTTAATTGATTATTTGTTGGTACATGTCCAACATACCTTCATATCATCGCTGGACTGTAGTGAAGTTCCAGTTAATGAGTGCTGGTCCAGCATCTCTTTGAGCTGCTTGGTGCTGCTCTCCACCTCCTTCAGAGTACACTCACGCTTTGACACTTTGTCAGCCTTCTCCTGCTCCTAAAACAACACAGACACACAGAAAAATACATTCCCAGGTCACACAATTATTAATGCGTCGCTGCAAAGATGACCATCACAAGCACAGCAGTCCTCACCTCTTTGATGGTGCTTTTAATGAGCCTGTTGGCGGTCTCCAGGTCTTCAGGACGAGCACTTTTCAATAATCTGGCTAACAGCTAAAGATAAAAAAAGCACGTTAGCAGGATGAAACGCAGCAGATGTCCTTTTATATACCACATACAGACTCACCTTGGCCTTGTCATCCTGGTCAAAAACAGAGTCTGCGGCTCTTTGTGGTGGAGGAGCCATTACAACTGTGTCTGGCAGTTTAGGATCTGCCTTCACAATACCTAAAATTAGACAAAGAAACATAACGTGGTTTTATTCTCGACAGAAGGACACAACACCAAGAAAGCAATTAATGAATATCAGTTCTATATATCTGCAATTTTAAATACTTTTTTTCCCCCAGCCAGTCTAAGAATTTAAAAGGTGGATCTTTTGAGTGCAGCCTTGATAAAGATTTCATGTTGCGTGTGTTGTTCCTGACCTTGTTTTTTGAGCATGCTGTAGGCTTCCTGAATCTTGGGTTCATCTTTAAGCCAAAGCGTCCAGCCATAGAGGACCTCCGTCACTCTGTCTTTAACTTTCTGTGGGGTCCAGGCGCCGAAGTACTGCTCAGAGAGATCAACAGGGTGATCATGCTCATCTTTCAATGTTGGACTTAATGTATAATTACTTAACTATGTTTAGAATCTTATAAACTACGTGTTTTAAAGTCTTTCCTTTTCACTGGTACATGATATTTATCCATCCTTTCACATTTACTTTCCTATGTACCTCTTTAATCCACTAATTGCAGTTTTTGCAGGTCACTGCAGTTCCAAAGTGGAAATGCTTAGTCATGGTGTTGACTGCTAATTTTTCTCATGTCTTCTAGCACATAAAAACACCATATGGACATGTTACCAATGTCAAAAACTTCCTTTTCTTTGGAAGTGTCTTTAAACTGGAGTGACCTTTTCCGAACAAGACAGTCGACGCCAACCTATCAGCCACATTCAGTGCAGGCCGGATATCAAGTTTCACCTACAGTCGTCCTCAAATGTATTCATACCCTCCCATTAAAGAAGGAAATAACAGCTGCCACTGAAATAAGTTGAAATTGACAAAAGTAATAATAAATAAAAATTGAATGGACATCATAACATTGCTTTTGAATTGTGGTTCAACAGAAATATATATATATATAAAAATAAAAAACACACACACAAGCAAACAAGCATGATGGAACCCGTAAACTAATATTTTGTTGAACAACCCTTTGAGCCAATCACTGCAATCAAGTGTTTTCTGTAACTCTCAATCAGACTTCTGCACCTGTTGACAGGTATTTTGGTCCACTGCTCATCAGCAAAGTGCTGTCATTTGTCCGGTACAGTTTTGTTATTTTTTTTAAATTATTTTTTTCAACCACAATTCAAAAACAATGTCTTATTTCACAAAATTATAATTTAACAATTTTTTAATTATTATTACTTTTTTTAGTTTCTAGTTATTTGAGTGACTATTATGAATTTTGTCTTTTCTTTAATGGAATGAATGCATTTGAGGACGACTGTACACTCACATGTTGACTCATGTGAGCTGCAGGTCATCAGTAAGTTTTCATTAATGTGAGTTTCAGGTGAGTAATGACCCACTGACAGCCATTTAGAATTGAGGAAGCCTCTTGGATGAGATACAAAACGTCCTCAAGAACCATAAAGAGGTCTAGCTGCCTTCTACTCAAATGAGGATCTCTCATAAGCAGTACCTTTGGTGTTAGGAGTTTGATGAGCTCATTAAGAAAGCGAAACTTGGCGGCCTCGCTGTGGAATCTCTTGCCGCAGTTGTTCATGCATGCCTCAAGAACCTGAAAAGCACCAAATAAAGCATAAATCGTTACCACCAGACACTTTAAAAGAAAGAAATGAAAGGAATTTCTTTTGTTCTTGCGCAACACGAGAGAGGCAAAGCACATTTTGTCACTGCATGCTTGTGGTTAACCACCTTTAAATGTCACATGACATGAGGCACACGGCCCTCGAGAAGCTTCTCCAAGTTACATTTTAGAGCGAAACATTGATTGAAGCGTAGACAGGCTTGCTGTCTGTACGGCAATGTATAGACAGCAAGCCGTGTGGTGTCACAGCAGATTCTACTGCGAATTAAATCCCTCGTGTTTCTTTGTTCATGTGGCAAAAGTTAGTCACAGATATTATTCACAAGACCACCCTCCCCTAGAGTTCAAACAAAGACTTTTGTTTTTCAATGAATGGACTCTAAGATTAAAGACACTCCAATACATGGATGACCATTGAAAAAGAGTGTTAAATAAGAGATGTACACTGTATGTCTGGAACATGTAAAATGCTAACTTCACCAATAAAAACACTGCATACTGTGTAGCATGCATCGTCTGTATGTGCAGTAGTTGGTCACTTACAGTGAGAGCCTGCAGAGACTCTTTCTCCTGCGGCGACTGGATTTTATGAGCAAGAAGACGAATGGCTACCTGTGGCCTGAAAGCAGAACATTTAAAATCACATTAAAATGGGGGCCCCAGTAGCTCAACTGGATAAGACGGCGACCCATGTACAGGGGCTATAGTCCCTGACTCAGCAGTCGCGGGTCGAGTCCAGCCAGCGGCTCATTTGCCGCATGTCCTCCCCCGACTCTTGTCCCCACGTTTCCCTGTCTGTCTTCACTATCCTGTCTGAATAAAGGCAAAAAGCCCATAAAAGAACAAATTAAACAAATTTTTAAAAATCACATTAAAATGCCTGAGTGGACTGTGTGCAAACAAAATGTTGCACAACGAGCAAAAGGCATCTTGTTCAGATAGCCTCCACATACTGCCAGGCCTGCTTATACCCAAAAGAAATCCAGTCAAACTCTTGAAAAGCAGGACCTATACATTACCTTCAGACTTTATGATACTTTGAAAAAGGGAAAAGGTGCTACAGAGTTCATCCTCACTCTTGCATGATGGTGTAACTGACAACCTGTGATGGCAACATGAATGTGAAGCAACTCTTTCTCAATTGATAGAGTTGCAATAAAGCAGCTTTCAGAAGTGAATGGTCTGCCCACCAAACTTTAATTCATGCCTTACAACAATGGAGAGCGCTTAAAACGTAGGTAAGAATAAAGATGTTGTGCCTACCCGTCGGTCTCCTGGTTGACGAGCAGGTAGAAGGCCTGGATGCAGTCCCATCTGTCCTCCTCATTGTTGGGATTAGTGGCCTGGTCTGAAACAATCACATCATAGAAACAGGTTGAGAAAAACGTGCTAATTTGGAAACAAAAGGGAAAGACAGACATGGATCATTGCCTATTTTGCACCAAGTGTGGAAAGAAAGTGCTGCACATATTCCAGTGCTATACACATCACATGTTCATAGTAACATTTCAGTAACTGTTAGTCTGTAAGATTTCTTTTACACTGGTTGTTTATTTGACCCAAACTTTTTTTTTTTTTTGCGTTTTTTCTTGATGAATGGGTTTGATTTCCTAAAGCTCCACTAACTACATGCCTCTATGTTTACTGTTATTGCCTCTGCTGGCATTATATCATATTTTCATGGACTTTAGACTTTTCTTTACTACTTTGAAGACAGGAATCACACTGAATGTGAACGATTGTGCTGACTGAACCACCTTGAAAGCAAACATTCAACATTATCAAGAGTCAGAAAACAGCAAAGAGGAGGATTTTGTTTTCATCCTGCCAACTCATGTGAATGAAAATGGCCAAAATTTGAAATAGGAGCTTTGGGGAAGCTTTAACTACACAACTTCAGTAAGTATTAACTAGGATCACAACCAACAATTATTTGCATTATCGGTGAATCTGAAAGTAATGAATGGAGTTCCCCTTTCCCCTCTCTTTTCCTGAAATCTAATAGCTCCCTGCATTTTGCACTACTGACTGCACTGCGTTTGTATTTTGTGTGTCCCCTTGCACGTACTGCTGATGGAATTTAGCTGACACTACACCCCTCCTCCTAATGTTAGTAATTCTTTTTTTTTCTACATGGCCGCTGACAAATAAATGGAAACTAAGTCTGACACTTGACAGCAGTCTCTGTCCAGTGTCAGTGGTCTAATATTAGTTTTTTGTTGTGGGTGCATGCATTTCAAAATTAATAAAATATATATTCACACCAAGGATTTGCACTTATTGTACTTTTTGTACTTCCTAACTTGTCGGTAACTTCTTAAATACTGGTCGTTAACTTGCAATAATGCGTTTCTCAACAATAATCTCAGGGTTTCTCAGTTAAACATGAAAAAAATGTGGTGGAGGAAGTACTTTTCACTTAAGTAAAAGTGCAAGTACCACACTATAAAAACAGGAAAAGGAAAGGAAATCATGCATATAAAATGTTATTCACGCTAAAGTAAGTAAGCATCATCAGGAAAATGTAATGTAAGCACTAAATATAAAAGTGCTCGATGCAGAAAAGTGTCCCCTATATATATTATAATACGACTAAGATATACTAGTAACAGTTAAATTCATAAAACATACTATTTTGTTTGCTATTTCAAACAATTACTATTTTATTGAGGACCCATCTGCTCATTTCCCTTATTTAACTGATTACTTGGGTTGTTAAATGGGGAAAAAAAGGGAAAACATTGCAAATTCACACACTTAAGTTTAGAACCAGGAAATGTTGATGAAGCCTATTAAAACTGCTGATTTTCCCTTAAGTGACAAATTGTTTCAGTCCCATTTTCATCATCGGTTCCAGTTGACATTTCTAAAGTCACTTGTAACTAAAGGCTGTGAGATGAATGCATTGCAGGAAAATGTTTCTTTCTTTTCTGCACAGACAATAAAAAGTACACTCCAAAAAAACTGGAGTGGAAGTATGAAGCTGAAGAGTTCATTTGCAAAAAAAAATGATAACAGATAACTCCATCTTCACAAACCTTCAGAAAGCCCACGGTTCCATCGTCAACCTTAGATAACATCAGTCAAACTTAAGTTATATCTATTTTTGTCATTTCTACTGAGTCAAATCCACTCGACTTCAGTTTGATTGATATTATCTCAAGCAAACAACAAAAAAATACGTTTTCTGAAAATCTACAAAAATGCAGTTATCTGTTTTTGTAAATGAACTCTTCAGTTGTATCCTGGGGAAATCCTCAATACAAATGTGATATGTTAAATGTGTAATTACATGTCTCTGACAAACTAAAAAAAAAAACACAACTTTTTCTTCCACCGCGCACGCGCCTAGACCCAACACCGCTCGAGCGCTTCTCTCGAGCACGCGCCCTCAGCAACTTCCTGCTCCGGCTGAGACTTGGTGCACAAACACAAAACTTTTTTTTTTTTATTATTATTTTCTTTAAACTTTTAAGAAGTAACACAGCGTTAATTCGCACACAAACCGTCAAACTACAGCCACGAAGTTAAACAGAAGTCACGAGTTACAGCGTCCGTCGGTGCAGACATGAAACGATGGTGTCGACCAGCCAAGCGCTGCGACGCAAACAAGCAGCTCAACACAAACTAACTTCTCCGGGTTCACTTACTGAGCCATGACTCCAGGGTCGGCTGGCTGTCACCGCTCGCCATTGCCGTGTCCGTGGCGCCGCTCCAGAGGCAGTGAAGGTGCGGGTCTGGGTGAGTGTCTGCGGGGGGAGCGGAGGTGTCAAACTGCCGCCTGTTGATGGAGACATGTGACGCTCACACTGCTGACACACTAACCAAGTTACACGTTACACCCCCCTAGCCCCCACCGCCTCCCCCGCGCAGGCGCACTGACAGGCAACAGGTCTAACTTTAACCAAAACTCGACTTTACCTTTAGAAAACTCAGCATATCTTCAATGCGGTGCTGCAAAGAAATATTCAAGAACAAATGTCATGCCCTTGTCATGCTACTTTCTTATCTCTGCTTAACTGAATTTCCAATTAACTTGTTGCTCTACTACAGTTATGTGACAAAGTTAAATCCCTGGTTCTTTGCACATAAAGGTTTTACATATAAAACTGAGATGCTTTTTGCTTTTTAATTCTGTTTTATATTTGCATATTTTTTTTGTCGTACTTTTCAAAATGTCAGATTGTATAAATGCCCTGACAGGATTAATTTTGTTGTATACTGTGTAATGGCAATAAAGGAGTTCTATATTTTTAAAAGCCAAATGCTATACAGAAAATTAATGAAGTGTTTGCTGCATTATTTTTTTCCTTGTAGACTCAGTTACTTAAAAAATAAATCTATGCAAAGTTTTTGAAATAATAACACATACACAGAGACTTAAAGACACTCAAAGAAGCTTTACAAAGTGTAGATGTATTGTTTAACTGCTTTGTCAATGTACAAACTGATTATTTTGAGGTTTCGACTGTCTGAAAAGCTCATTGTGATGGATTTCTCTCACCATTTTATCTTTAACAATCTTATCAGTTAGTGGAATGATCAAGAAGATCAGCAGATTGAGTCACAATGAGTACACGTTGCAGCCCTCAAAGTTTAGCTCCAGCTCAGGCGACTATGCTGCTTGCACATTCATGCACAAGTACGAATAATGTAATGATATTTAACTGTAGAACAGTCACAGGGTACATTTCTCTGCTCTAAGTACTTTCACTTCTGATATTTTAAATATATTTTGCTGGTCATACTTCAACATTTAAGGAGCATTTGTAGCACAAGTATTTTACTTGTCATGGAGTTTTTTTTTTTGTTGTTTTTTTTTTTTACAGAGAATGACTTAAGTAAAATTTTAGTACTTGCATGTAGTGAAGTAGATGTAAAAATTAGTAAAATATCTCAAAACTGTAGGTTTTAATGTAGTCTTACAATAACAGTTCAACCTGGTACATGACAGCTATTCAGAGCTTGAACCTTTGGAGCAGTTCGTGTGGAAGTGTACAGAGTACTACATATGCTCTGACACCTCTGAAGACATAGGGTTATTTTTTTTTTTACTTCACCACGGTGTGCTCTCAAACACCGCAGTACTTACCTCTATAGAGCCACTGCACCCAAGTCCTTATAATGACTCTGACTGTATCTATCATGGTACCTCTAAAGACTACATACCGGTATTAGGCCATGGTAGTTTGGTAACTAACATAATACCACGTGGCACTGCTCACAGTACACACTACACAGTAAACTACCGAGGTACATATGGACTACCATGGTTCCAACTGATGTGAGCACCACTATGATGGTATTCTCTAAAGTCCTACTATGGTAATACTAAGGGTTGTAAACAAAGTATGTGCCACAGTATGGGATAGTAAAATGGAGGATAAACTACTCACCTGTCATCCTTCTTATAAATAAAAGTAATTGATCAGATTCATATAGCGCTTTTCTAGACACTCAAAGACGCTTTACACCATCAATTATTCATTCACACATATTCATTCTGGTGGTGGTGGTAGCTACGATTGTAGCCACAGCTGCCCTGTGGCAGACTGACAGAGGCGTGGCTGCCATTTCTACACTTCAGAGAAACAATGCGTTTACTTCACTATGTGTATTTGACAGCTTTAATTAGTCTTCACTGAAGAATTTATGCACAAAACTTTTGATGATCCTACAAAACATGTGTTGTTATAGGTAAAATTATCCAACAGTTTTAAAATGGCTCAAATTAGCTCCATAACTACCAGCAGCAACATAACTTGTTCATTAGTATATGTAATATTTGCTTACATAAAAACTAACATTTTGCTAACCTTGTGTAATTAAATAATCCTATTTTATGAGCTTGTCTTGAAAATGTTGAACAGCAGCTGTTTTTGTTACGTTGCTTTGAAGAAGCTGTATTATTTAGAAAAAGTACAATATTTAAAACTTGAAAATGTAAAAAAGAATAAATTTTAAAAAGTAGAACAAAAGGGAGATATTCAACTGCAAATATTCCAAAACTGTATTTCAGTGCAGTACTGACTTGAGAAAATGTGCATGAGAAAGAACCAACAGTAGTACAAATTAGGACTTCTTTTCTTATCTCAAAATCATCCAGCACATTTTTTGTTGGAGTGCGTTTAGTTTTTGCATGACTTTTTTTCACATTTGAACTGGAAGTTCTTTCCCTTTTGACTGTACAACTCATCTGTGTATAGGAGTTCGTTAAAACAGTTTTTCTCAAGTAAAGCACAGGTTCGTTTGCATAAAAAAAATCCAAGGTACTTCCCATTTGTCTGAGCATGGGGTCAGGTGATCCTGTAAAGTCTCACAGTGCTGAATATAAAAAAAAAACCAGATCATGTGCATAAACTTAGTTCTCAGCTCTTTTATAAAACATTTGCAATAATTCAACTATTACTCAACATATCAGAGGTTGTCAGTTCATGTCCAATGTGGCCCATTTAGCTTTGGCAGAATCACCACATGTGAGGTAAAGCATGTAGTTCCCAACATACGGTCCAAGTCCAACAGAAGCAGTTGTCTTCAGGTTCCGTCAGCAGAGTGAATGTAAGGTGATGTGGTGACGGACTGTCCAGTCTTTAATTATTGTCAGAAAGCAGCAGAAGTTTCTGGAATCGATGGCTGATCTCTGCAGGCCCCAGAGACACCATCATCTCAGCAACACTGGGACCTTGCTACAGGCCAAAGAGAAACAGAGGATCAGAAGTCAGTGAAGCAACATAATCAACCCAGACAGCATCCTCTGAGCGCAATCATGAACATCTTCCTCTTTCTATATTCCTGCCCTCAATATGTGACTGTGTTATGTGTTTGTGGTGGCTGAGTCACATTTTTGACTTTGGAGTCTTTAGTCATTACTGCCATTTTAAACGAAACTCTACAAGTAAGAACTAAAGAGTCATGACACGGACGGAAAAAAGAAACTCATGCAGTGGAGTGATTTTCTAATTACTGCAGCAAAATATGATTGGATTTGCTGAGGTGCAGTTGAAAAATACAGTTTTAGAGGTAAAATTGCAGAACTGAAAGTGAGATGTAAAAAAAAAAAAAAACCAGTGAAGGGTATTTTTAGTTCATAAGAGTTTCAACTGTCTGAAGATATTACAGAGCAAGGTGAGTTCTTGATGTAGACCAAACAGTACCTATGTAAACACAAGGCTCAGAAAATCAAGCACAGAAAAAGATTTTTGCTTGTTTAAGTAAAAACAGTGCAGTCAGTGTCACAGAGTGAAAGCCTGGATTTTTTTTGTCTGATGTGACTCGTCATTTACCTTTAATCGATTCGAACATTAGAGGAAAATACAGATCTTTTTTTTTTTTTTTGACAGATTCGGCTAGTTTTGGTTTGGACATTATTTACCCTGACAAGCAACTCTGTTCCAATCTATTGGACTCCTGCCGTTATGTTGAAGAAGGCTGGCTGCTACAATAAACCATGTTACCGGCAGCCCAAACCCTGTTTTGGTACCTTCTGGTGGTTGCAGAGATTTAACCTCCATTGACATGATTGTGTGGATTCTGATCGAGGTCGTTAATGTAGTTTTCCAAGGATTTACAGAACCTCTTACCAAAAAGACAAAACCATTGGACCTGACATTGGGCGATACTGGATTTGAATGCATCTGACTGATGCCAAAAAAAAGAAGCATTCATTCATTTGAATAATTATACAACAACACTTTAAGGCCACAACACAACTGCATGTTCTGGTGATTAATAAGGGAACTGGCTAAGTTTACAAGAAAATATCAAAAACATAACATCAGTGACGGTAAGAGCAGCGTTTACTGCAGCTATTTACAGCAGAGACTGACGACACGCTGAATTAATGGCCACCTCTGGTACGCACTGCATGACTTTTGCTATGATTAGCCTGTGCAAAACACAATTTCTCAAGCAAAACTAACTGTGCTGGTACAGGGAGTTTTAAAGGGGTCATCTATTTAGAGTGTTTACAAGACATGTTTGATGTAACCAAAAACAAGAAAAACTCCTTGTTGGACCACCAAGGAGTAGAATGCAGATGAAGTGAAAAAGAAAAGGCAAATCACAGATGTCTCTGTAATAATCTGGTGACTAATACTCACTATCTGATGGTGAACCCTCGGAGCTACATAACAAAAATCTGGGACAAAACCACGACAGGATTTATAGACCAGCCTCACATTTAAATGAATAGATTTAAAACTAGCGTGCAGAATTTTTGTTGCCCCATCTGCCTCACCAAAGATCACTTTCTTTTTTTAGACTGTAAATCTTCCCCTACACAGCGTTACTTTCTTTATCTGGAGCAGAGGATTTTTGTTTGTCCACCATAGTCCTTGTTGTTGTTGTAGTCCACTAATGTTCAGCTCATTCATTGCTCATTGACATAAATTGTGTCCCTGCTGGTGCACCACTGTGGCAATGCGGCCTAAGACACCACATTTTAAAACTCTAGGACACTGTGAAACACAGATTTGCTTGGTACCGATAGGCTGAATCAGCAGTGTGTAACTTCTTTTGGCTTGAACGTAAAGGGCATGAACCTATATTTTAACATGCTGCAGTTTAGCTTTAAGTGCAGCTGTGACTCGATAATCCGACACTAAATGTAAAACCTTCTCCTGGAGCACTCTGACAGGGTGGAAGTGGCCAGAACACGCAGGCAGTACTTGGCTGCTGATGCTAGTTTAGGATAGAGGTCACAGTTCTGTTTCCACCATCAGTGACGGCGGTGGCAGCGGTTACCATTACCATACGTGTTTACTTCTGCAAACACTGAGCACACTAACTGCGTGTGATGCATGCGGGACACTTTTGGATCGTATGAAGTTCACACAGCAGATCACATACAAGTCGCATTTAAGAATTGAGCATTAAATCCTGCAGTCTGCACAAAGTCAATCTGTCGGATTGTTCAGTCAGATAATACGCCGTTATCCTTACTTGTGCCATAAATTGTCATGTTGGAGTCAGAATCCAAGGCTGTTGGTCTGTTAAGGCTATTTTTAATGGGTTCCGTTCGTTTTTCCTAAAAATCTGTCGGACAGCAAGGTTTTCGGATTGTTAAGGGTCGGATTAGCGAGTCTCGACTGTACTTAACCTATTTAGTATAGCACTTGTAAAACATTATTGTACCAGATTATTATTTTTTTTTATTCCTCACACTCACCTTAATAGACAAAACCTGCAGCCAACATTACCCACAGATTTAAAACATTTTCAAAGTAGTGACTTTTAACTCAAACTGATGCCAGCTCAAGTAGCATCATTCGGTCACTTATGAGACTTTCTGCAGCTAATTGTGGAGTCACAAAAGGCTTTTCACTTGGAATAGTACAAGACTGACGTGTCAAAATCTGTGCAGATCAAAAGAAACATAACATTTTATCAAACAAAACCTTAAGGGGGGGAAAAAAAACTTGCTTGGAGCATAACCATGCTAAAATATTCAATAAAAGATTATATAATTCCAGCATCCATCAGACTTCATTCAGTAGGCTCACACATTATACACCAGCTTTATCTGTAGGTAATAGCAGCAGCCAACTTAAAAAATTTTGTTGCTTTCAAAATAGTTTTTAACAGGACAAGTTGAAGGCAAAAGACTTAGTCAGTCACACAAAGCTGCCGATGTGTGAAAATGACTCATCGCACAAACAGAGCTGCTGGTGAGTTAGTTTGAAGTTGAGCTTCCCTGTTGTCAAGTGTGGTGGACCAGTATCAGAAGGGACACCCTGTGGGGTTGGTATTACTATCAGTCATGAAAACCCACAGAGCACGGCATGTTTACGTACCTGCAAACCACTGAGAACCAGACGCAACAGCTTCATCAATTCTCTGTACTTGGTGGCTTTCGTCTGCTTTGCCAGAGTCTTAAGGTCTTTACTGAGTTGATCCACCGACAGCTCCTCACCCCGCTCCTCTATCAACCTAAGTATAAAGACACAAACGTTCGTAATCCTGCTAAAACACTGCAGCTGTAAGGTGAAGAGAAATGTGCAGTTTGACACTTTAGAACTACACACCTCAGCACTAAAGAAGCTACGTGCGGGGCCTCTGCAGTGAGTGCTGCCACCTGTTGGCTGGAGAAGGAAGGACGCACCCACAGGTAGGCGTAAAGAGGGCTTACGAGCTCCTTCAGGGAGGATATGTGACCCTGTTGAAGAGAGAAGAGGATAGTTTCAGTATTACTGGTGAGACGAGAGAACATTGTTGAGAAATAAGCAACAAACCACAGTAGCTGCTCTACAGGGACAGATAGCAATTCAAGACGACGCGTAGGTGAAGCTGATTTAGGAACTCTCTAAAGACGAACTTTCTCACAGCTATAAAGCTGCTTTTGTATGGTGGTTTGTTTATTTACACAGGGTCAGATTATCACAACGAACAATATACAAAGTGCCTCTACATCTCTGAAGTAAAACCTTGACGATCTTTTACAAATTCAGAAAATCTCAACAGATATTTTGCCACAGTTCAATTAATTATATGACTTCCAAACACCAGACCTTTTTAATTTAGCAGCCTGACTTCTACTTAAATATATCTACCCATTAGAAAGAAAACAAACAAAAGTACATTTAAAGTCACAACATAAACTTCCTCCCCAGATATGAAAAATTTGCCTGTTTCTTAAACAAAAGAGTTTATTTTCTGCATGCTGGCTATGCTTCAACATCTCATATAGTTCTCAGTCTCATTTGTGCAACAAAATTGCTCAACTGTCAGTCTGAGTTGTTTTTGTAAAGAGCTGCCATATAAACATGCTAACATTGACCACGTAAGCACATTGACAATACGACAGTTAAATGCTGGTAAAATAGAGTCCTGTTATGGTTACCTTACGAAGCTGTAGCACACGCCTGATATAATCCTCGTGTAGCACTTCTTTATCCTGAATCTCTGTTGTGTGAGCCTGCTGGATTTGTCCCCGCAGGTCTTTTATCAGCAAATTGCACTGCTCCTCGTCTTCAATTCGCTGCTGCAGGTGGATTCTGACACAGTCACGGAAAGATTAATTAGGTATGAACCTTAAATATGGCTTTCACAAAAAAGACTTTCCTTTTTCTTTTTTTTTTTTACTTTTAATATTTTTGTTCATGTTGTGATCATAAGTGAATGGTGGTGGGCTATCTGACAATTTTGGACCATCATATTGTAGACCAGCTGCAAGGTGGCTCAGTGGTTAGCACTGTTGCCTCACAGCTGTGTAGACGGTCGCCGGTTCGCCTCCCGGTGAGTATACCCAGGATCTTTCTGCGTGGAGTTTGCATGTTCTCCCCGTGCAATGTGGGTTCTCTCCGGGTTCTCCAGCTTCCTCCCACACAGTCCAAAAACATGTTGAGGTTAATTGGTGATTCTAAATTGTCTGTGGATGTGAATGTGAGTGTGCTTGGTTGTCTGTCTCTAAGTGTAGCCCTGTAATAGACTTCACCCTAAGTCAGCTGGGATAGGCTCCAGCCCCCCGCAACCCTAGTGAGGATTAATCGGTGTATAGATGATGGATGGATGGATATTGTAGACCATCATAGCATGGCGATTTCTCACAGACGTAGACTGTTTGTGGTGGTATCTGACGGAGGTCCCATGTTTGTCGCCCCAGAAAGAAAAAAAGTTCCCAGTTCATGCAATGTTACAACAGTGTCTCTCTGCCTCGTATCACAGGAGAGTTGTTCTGGACACTGAGTTGCAGTGAAAGGCTTTGTAATGAGGCAACCTTAGGAACAACTAATCATGTGATCACGAGTTCAACTAAATCTTTGAGGGTAATTGTGATTCAGACTGTGGATCATAATCCTTGGAAAACATTATCATCTGATCTTCAGGGCAGATTGCCCACCTCTATAAATAGATACTGTTTTTCAACAGGTTTTCATTATAAAACTGGAACTAGATCAATATGAAGTGTAATTCCCTTCTTGCTGCCTGTATTGGTATCTGCCTGTTCTCAAGATCATATGGAGAGTTTTGTAGCATCCAGGCTCTACTCCAAACTATAACATAGGCCCGCCTCCACCAGGCCATCATCGAGTTGCGTCAATAGCAAAGCATTCTTGTTGTAGGAGGATTTACAGGGACAAACCACCAAGCTTTTTCTCAGTTTTGTCTGATCACACACCACCAGTCTCACAATAACTGTACCATTTCACTACATAAACAACTTAGCTTATGGAATAGCTCACTTTCCAAAGGTAAAAGTCCCTAAAAAGATAAATTAATGAACATATAAAACAATGGATAAAAAACTGTGCTTATTGTTCATCCTCAATAACAGACAATAAAAAAAATATCTAATTTGGCCTGAGGGTGGCACCAGAGGAAAAGCCATGCTGTGCAATGAACAGAGGCTCATATAAGAACTCAGAGCAGGACATGGTGACAAATGTTTATCTTCAAATGTTTCACTGCTTTGAGCAAACAAATGGATAAATTAAATAAAAGCTTCTAGCAAGGCCATTAATAATCATTGTTTTTAGTTAATTCAATGCCATGATCACTTGTACAAACCTCATTTTATTCCATTTTAAATGAGATTTTTCTGTAATGTAGACTTGAAACCTTTAGCCTTAGAATCTAATGAGGCATAAATGAACAGAACACAGACAATTAAACCGAGACACATACATTTAAAGGAAAATTTGACTTACCTGTTGAACTCTGGTAGTTTTTCCAGGTCTAACAAAGCAGAATGAGTTGTGATCTTTGAAGGATTAAACTCAGATATCAGTTCATCAATCCTCCGCCCCATTCGATTAGCTACATGGAAACACAATCACATAACAGAAATGATCATTTATTTTTATTTTATACATCTTTTTAGCGCTGATCTCATTGATGCACTTTAAGCTTCTGTGTTTTTTTTAACCTGATAATCACAAACACGATTTATTAAAATAGGCTTTTATTTGATCTTTCCTTGTAACATCTTTTTTTCTCAAATTATTTTTTACTGATTCATCAATGACTCACTGTTGAATCCAGATCCACAGTTGGTTGTGATATCCAGCAGAGCCTCCTGCAGGACCCCGTCTCTCTGGAAGCTTTGAATGAATATGTCCCCTTGTCTCTTAGACAGTTTACTACCGTCTTTGTTCAACAGAAGTGGCAGATGTCCGAAGGTGGGCGGCTGCCATCCAAGAGCCTGGTACATGAGGAGATGCTTAGAGGTGGAGATGAGCCACTCAGACCCCCGCAGCACATGGCTGATCTTCATGTAATGATCATCTACTATGTTAGCAAGGTGATAGGTGGGAAAACCATCAGCTTTTATCACCACTGGGTCTCCCTCTACCTAAGAAAAGACAGAGAGTATGAGAGGAAAAAATATGAAATCAGAGAGCTGGGGATGAGTCAGAACAAATGAGACAAAGCTATCTCACATATTTGTTTTTATAGTGCTTACAATGTCAGACATCTTGAATTAATATGAAACTGAGCATATCTAATGTCAAACATACACAAAAACAGCATTTGGCTTCCTGAGAGGGGATGAATTGATGCTTGTTATGCCTGAAATGATGTGTGAGTCTCCTACATCTTCAAGCCCAACTGAAAGAGTGTGAAATTACTACAAATCTGACCTCTGCCACCTCATGACGATTCCATCCAAAGATCAGATCCTGAAAAGGATCAACGCCAGTTTCCAGACGAAATCGGATCACGTGTGATGCTCCCTGAGCCAGCTTCTCTTGGACCTGGTCGGTCCGCAGGTGCCGACACCTGTTGTCATACCTGAAGAGGCAAAGAAACACAGTCAGCACCTTAAATCTGGTTTAAAAAAAAAGAAAGAAAGAAAGAAAGAAAGAAAGAAAGAAAGAAAACCCAAAACAAAACATAATTCCTCAGAGTGTGAGAAAAACACACAGACATTTGCATGTGACACACTGTGTGTATTCCTGTTTTCAGTTACTTTGGAGTCTGTGCAGTCCTCAAAGCCTCTTTTCTCAGTAGCTCCAGCCTCTGAGAGCTGCAGAAACAGTAGTAAGCATGACCACTCTCGACAAGCTGCTGAGCTGTCTGACTGTAGAGGTCCAGTCTCTGAGACTGCAGGTATGGACCCACCGGCCCGCCTCGGCGAGGACTCTCGTCTGGAGGTATACCTGCAAGACAAAGATAGGACTTCACCACTGGCCTTTGCTATGGTACAGCAGCAAGTGTTGGTTGTAAATCCCCATCGTAAGAGGTCTAAATGAATCCATTTACCAGGTATTGTTTTATGCTTTGTTTGGTTCTACATGCAGCCTTATATAGGTGGTGCCATTATGCAAGTACTTCATGTACACATCCATCCATCCATTATCTATACACCGCTTAATCCTCACTAGGGTCGCAGGGGGCTGAAGCCTATCCCAGCCAACATAGGGCAAAGGCAGGGGACTATCACAAGGACAGACAACCAAGCACACTCACATTCACACCTACGGACAATTTAGAATCATCAATTAACCTCAACATGTTTTTGGGCTTGTGGGAGGAAACTGAAGAACCCGGAGAGAACCCACGCTGCACTGGGAGAACATGCAAAATCCATGCAGAAAGATCCTGGTGCCCCCACCGGGACGTGAACCGGTGACCTTCTTGCTGCGAGGCAACAGTGCTACCTTGTAGCCCTCCATGTACACATTTAAAACAAAAAAATACTGCTAATAATATTAATATGGATTTTTTTCTAAAACTTCATATCAGCTTATTTTAGCTCTTCTGTGTATTTCCTGTGGACCAATGTTTCTTACCAGCCCACTCCAGCATGTCCTCTATGGACTCAGCAGCTCCTGGTACCAGTCTGCTCTGATCAGTGTCCTCCAGTCGCAGGATGAATGAGCCTCCATACTTTTTTGCAAAGATATAATTGTATAGAGCAGTTCGGAGACCTCCGAGGTGTAAGAAGCCTGCAGAAGAAAGCAATACATTTAGCAGACTGCAGAATATTGGACAAAAGAGATACCTGTCTTTTTACATGACCCTACCATATTGGAAAAACACAGGTGTTCATGTACAGTTAAACTGTCAAAATAAGTTGTGCCAATGAGGGAGCACACATATAAAATCAGGCTCCTGAAAACGAAGCAGTTAAATGAAATATATATATATATATGCTACCTCACCTGTGGGACTGGGGGCAAACCGGACCCTCACCTCGCCCTGCACCGTGGAGCAGCGTCTGCTAACAGCGGAGTGCAGCTGAAGCTCAGCCCGTCTGTTTGTGACCGCTGTCAGGCAGCGAAACCCTCTGTGAAGGACCAAGCTGTGCAGGAAACGCCGCTGACAAGAATTCAACCACGGCGACATGGTGGCAAAACGTGCTATAATTTATTTTAACGCCGAGACACACGTCCTGTGGGTCACACCGGTGACATGAACAGCATCATGTGGAGTTAGTTGCTCGACTAGCTAGCTAACGAGCTAGCTGCCAGTGTCGGTGACACAACATGCGACACAACATCCAAACCGGCAACAGCAAGACGGTAACACGAAACACAGCAGTCCTACAAGTTCCTCCTCACATGTGAGCGTTCACCGGCGGTTGTTTGGGTCAAACCGTTGACATAAAACCGGAAGACGGATTAAGTCGACACAAATCCCACAGTGCCTCCTGGCGGGGAGGCGTTTTCTTCTTCTACTGCTACTTTAATCATCATCATCATCTTCTTCTTCTTCTTCTTCTTCTTCTATAATTTGGGCTTTTGACGGTTCAGACGTTATTTTTGGAATTTTTATCCTCCACAGTGTGAAAACTGTTTTAACTTTGGTAAACACAATCATATTCTGAGACATAAAACTGATTAACTGCTTTTACCAACCTTATTGTACAGATAAGTGAATAATTTTACTTTTACAAACTTATTGTGCCACCAGGAGAATTATGAGAATTACGCTTTCCTGGACAACTTATCTAATGAAACAGTTTCATGACCAAAGACCGCAAATACCTTGAATATATATTTTTAAGTTAAATTAAAAAGGCAAATATTTAGAAAATGCACGTAAAAACTGACACAGTGACAGAAGACAGATGTTTGTGATTTTAAAGACTGCACTGGAGAAACAAGTTTTGACAGAAGATAAAGAGGAAACCGTCTGCTGGAGAAGAAAACAACACATAAGTCTGATAACTGTGCAGCAATGAGAAAACAGCAGGGAAATAATCATGAGGATGAAGCAGAGGTAGTCGAGGGACTGTCTCGTGATGCAGAGAGCTGAGGAGCCACAGACAAATCTCTGAGTCACATGTCTACCTCCACAGCTATTTTCTATAAACATTGAAGTTCAACTGAAATAAGTTCTGAAAATTTTATAGCTTTGGTTCCTTGAAACAATGCAATTACTCATCACCTCCTCCATCAATTCAGACTGGAAATCCTCAAAACAGTTTGATTCTATTAAAGTTAGATAAAAATAATTTAACCAATTAACCAGATTTTATTTCAGCCGCTGTACACATGCAGTGGATGTTGAGCAGCATCAGCATTTATGTGGAGTTGTGTCCACAATATTCACCTCTCTTTCAGCTATACGTTGCTACATGCTCCGCTGTGTTCAAGTGACCTTAGTTGCTAATTCTGTGTACGTGCCATCAGTGTGTAGTGGGTTTTAAGAGCTTTTTCACTGACAACATCCATCTGAACTGACTCATAAAAGTGATGCATATCAACCAAAACAAGGTGACAGGCCTCAAAACCAAAACAACAAGCTGCAGGGAGCTAAAATACGCAGCACAGCTCACATAGCATCGCAAAACTGACACCAAGGCTGCCTCTGTCCAAAGAAAGCAACACCACAAACACAGATCAGCAGCAGGTTATAACTTGAAAGGTTCATTGTTATGACAAGATATATTCATATGATAGTAGGCCAGGTAGAAGGCACTGAAGGGTCCAAAAATGACTTATGACAATATGAATGTCAACCTGTCTCAATAAGGGGATATACTGTAATAAAAACCTAAGTGGAAAATCAAGTCTCCATTTCTTAGACATTTTTTTATTTCCTGGCTCTGATCTTTTGCCAGGCAGCAAGTGGAGATTCCAGTTATTGTTACGATTATCCAAGAAAAAAGGATGTAAAATGAAATCTTAACTTGTTCCGTTTACATTCCAATTTGGGTTTCAACAAACGTGTTTTTTTCAGGTCTTTTCTGCTATTTCCAGTCTTTATGCTAAGCTAAGCTAACTAGCTGGTAATGGTAGCTTTGCATTTAGTGTGAATGATGTTAATCTTGCTCTCCACCAGAACCTTGAAGCATGTTTCCCAAAATGTCAAACTGCTTCTTTCAAAATACAGGTATGGATTAGAGCAGCTTTAGGTTTAATATCTGCAAAGTGCAAAGAGACACAAAATGTTTCTTCTCAGCTACACATTTGGGAATTTGTTGAAAGACAATATGGCTGGTGTGTAACTGAAGAAATAATAAGATGAAGTGTTTAAAGTATTGTGTTGGTATGAGAACTCAGATGCCCTCTGGCTGACAGACTGTCATGAGAGTTATGCTGCAAGAGTGATGTGGTTGTGAACATACTGCTTTGAATTCCTTCCTCCTTATCAAACTGTGAATATATGTACTTCTGAGTTTTATGAGTTGCTGGGCTTTTGTATGTACTTCTCTATTCTTGTCAGCCGCCACCGACTCTGAATGAATAGCCTGCCACGCTGAATTCAATTCATTTTTAGAAAACGTGATTAGAAAACCAGTTCGACTTGATCAGCGTGTGTGCGTGCGTGCGCAGAATCACTTGTTTCCTGTCTGTCATTGTGACATTTACTGTACAGTTTGATTTTTACAGTGACTTATTTACTTTTTATTTTTTATTAAGGAAAATTGACAGAGCTCCCTGAATTAGTTAAAGAATATATATTGAGGAAATCTATCGCTTTAGAGCCTTAAAGGAGATAACATCTATTTTAACATATTTTTCACTGGTGGCAGAGCTGTTTACAGTCAACCCCTATTTTTGGTGTCCACACATGACGACCGTGTTGGGTGTGGTGCAGAAAAGAAAAGAAAAAAAAGCATCCTTGACAAGCTGTTTAGCATTCAAAGTAAATCCAAAGTAAATTCTTGGTTGATCTCTAAGTTAAACACCGCATGATTCATTATAAGTATTGTTTTATTATATCTATAACCAAAGGCTTATATATCCAGAAACAAATACTGTGGAGGTATAACCTGTTGAACATGAATCGGGTGTAACTTCATACATTTTCTTTTGTTTTTTTTTTTACCCCTTTTCTTGCTCTCTTTCACACAGGCTTTCATAATCTAAAATGCTGAGCGCACACACACAAACACGTGCACACACACAAACACGTGCACGCCAGCTGCAGTTGGATACACACCTGTGGAAGAGGAACCTGCTTAGTTCTGCCCCCTTGTGCAGCGCGGAGGAGTCGTCGTCACAAGGCAACACACCCTACAGTGGTGCACCTGAGTCTCAGGTGTCAGGAGAGAGACAGTGTTTAACGCCAGCTCTTCACAGCACCCGAAGGACTTGAGCTACAAACAAGATTCGGTAAGAGATTTAGCTTTGATTTTTATGACATTTTGCCATTTTATTTCCAACCTGGACTCTCACTGTAACTTCAAGGAAGTCATTATCCATTTTAAATCTTATCTCTACATGTATCTCTCATAGATGGATGTATTTTAAATCATTGATATTTCTCCTTATATCAGAGGAAACACAGAACAACAAATACAAGCTGAATTGTGTGTACGGGCTGTTTTATAAAACATGCAGCAAAAAAAAACGTTCTTTTTGTTGTGTGACTGTGGAAACAACGTGCTGTTTGGGGATTTCAGTGGTGGGAATAAGTTCTGCCTCATTAAACTTGAGTTTCACTGCGTGGTTTCATATCTGTTCGTTCCAAACAGTAAAATCTACTCAAGAAGCGACTCTCTGAATACCCTTTAGAACAAAGAATAAGGAGAAATATTACATTTCTAGACTTACACTCAAAACTTAACTAAAAACACAGCAGTAGAAAAATATCAGATTCAAACAAAACGCATAAAACAAACATCAACATGTTAATTCTGTTGGTCAATAACTCAAGACCTGTACATGTTGCAAAGTGCCGAGAATTAACAGTGAAAGTTCTCTTTACAGCGGAGCCCTGAATACACTGAGTTGATTATGGAGTGTGTCATACATTTATTTGATCATTATTGCTGATTAATTTTAATGCTCTGTTGTGTAAACAGAATGTTGTAATTCATCAACGTGGACCTAATTTTAGCACCTTCACATGCTTTTATCTACATCATAATTAAAAGGTTGATGATATGTTTTGTGTGGAAATCTTTCACAAAGTGATTTTACACATGCAGTGGATTAAAAGAGTACATCTCTGGCTTAATGGTAGTGAGATACATGGATGAAGTAGTGAGGAAATCGATGTGTCGCAAAGTGTACCACAGCTGTAGCAGAGTTGAAGTAAGATTTTGCTGTTTATATGATTTTATTTGTCTAATCCTAAACATTTGTTGTATTAAAACCAAATTAGAAGTCAGCCAATTCCACTAAAGTTAGCAATTTAACATGTACACAAGTAAATTGGCATTTAAGGTAACTTCCCCATAAATTGTACAACTCATTTTAAAACTAAATTTTTTTTTGCCTGCTGAGCTCATTTGAGTTTATTTTGTCAAATCCCTTTAGTTCCCCTTTGTTTTTAGTGTGCGTGGTTGTGTGACTTTGTGTATTGTAATTTAACCAGCCCTCCAGGACAAACATAAATATGAGAATATTGTCACATCTCTTTTGTTGAGCTCCAGCTTTGAAAATAGCAAATTATTCACAAAGACTCCGAGTTGTTTACCTTCACCTGCCAGAGTTACAATCGTGTGGAGGAGGAATGATCGTGAGCAAACACTTAAACTTAAGCCAACTATTTATTCTAAGTCAACGATCTATGTCGCAATATACGATAAGGAAATAAAGAATCAATAGGGTGTTGAGAGGGAGTTCATGAGTGTGAGTGAGCGCTGTGTACGTATTCATTGGAAAAAAAAAAACATTTTCCAGACAAGAACAGCGCTTACAGCCGACAATGTTACATCAGAAACACAAAATGTTGACTTAGCGGAAGAAGCCATCATAAATGAAGGCCTTAAATTGTCATACAATGTGCAACAAACCATAAACTGCACCTAATTTTTTAGTTTTGTTTACTCTAAATCTTCTTTAAAGAGCTCATTAGTTTTTTTGTCATCCTAGCATATCTGTGTACTCGTATATGTTTCTGTGCACACACTAATCTTCCACGAAACTGGGACTAAAAAAAATGGCCGCCCCACCACCCCTGCCCCACTGACGCACATAGAAACACAGCAGCTTTTAAAAGCACAGTGAATGGGTACTTGAGGCTACTGTAACACTAATTCAGAGCTATTTTAGGAGCAAGTGGAGGCTTTGTTGCTGTGAGGGTACATGATAGACTGAGGCTGCCATGTAGTGCAGCGAGGAACGTCTGTATTTGAACATCCAGCGTACTGCAAGATGGCTTTGGGTTCGAACCGTCTGGTGTTTCTGTGCAGGGTTGGCAAGTCGGTAGATTAACTGGTGATTCCATATTGGTAGGTTTGTGTGGTTGCTTGTCTCTTTGTGTTGATGCTACGATGGCTGGCTGACCTGTCCGGGGTGTGCCCCAGTGGGTTGGACTCCAGCCCCTACAATCCTCCACAGGATAAATAGCTGATGGATAGATTGATGGAAAAAGAAAAGTCAGAAAATGTCATTGTCAGTGTTATCCATTAACCTTTGAAACTGGAAAGAGTTACTCTTCAGGGTTACTCTTCTGGATATTGCAGTCTATAATCAATAAATAGTTACAAACATCAGATACTGATGTTGAACAATAAATAATATTTAAATAAACAAACAGCTGATAATATCTAAAAAAAAATGAAAATACGTACTGTACATTGTTATCCTGCTGCTAAGGTTCAGACCATTACGCCTGGCATGGTTGTTGCTCGTCTATAAATGAAATAATAATGAAAATAATATTTAAAACAAACACCAGATTTTAGTGCGAAGATATCGTCGGCTTATAAGTTTTAACTAATATCTAAAAAATGAAAAAAAATTAAGTACCATACATCTTTGGCTCGCTGCTACAATACAGACTAAATTCTTTGATATTACAAAAACAATAAATAACAAACATCAAATTAGGAGTTTCCACCACATACTACACATGTAAGTCTTTTACAATAAAAGTCTTGTTAACCATCTGAACCTTCATCAACCTCTGGGCATTTTTTATTTATTCTTTTTTTTGCTTCTGTCACATTTTTCACTTCATTAAAAAGTCCTGCACCTTTGTAGAAACAACACAACTGCCCAGTATGACAAGGTTCAAGCCATCTGAAGAATTGTTGTCATGTGACCTTTTGCCTCAGCTGAGTCAGTCATGGCTTCAGGGTTGTGGGTGAGAGTGCAGAATTTCTTGTTTGTTTGTTTGTTTTTTTTACGTAGACTGGTTCCAGCAAGTTATTTATTCTCATCTCATTTTTAAATGAAATGTGTAGAATAAAGTGATTTTGATGAAATATCAGAATGTGTGTTGGAAAGATGAAAATGCAATGATTCTGTCTTGAGGATTCTTTTACAGTATCTGGCTCTGATAAGTGGGATTATTGTAGCGTTTTTGTTTTTTTGTTTTTTTTTCTCACTAAAGGGCCTGTCAAATCCATCAGAGATTTTTTGGGGGGGGTTCAAAAGGTTAAGAAATTAAGGGTTTCTACCTACTAAAATAAACGGGAATTTGAATTGAAAAAGAATAAAGGAACTGTTGAGTTTAGGTAAATAAGAGCCCAGGTGCTGATTGAGGAAATAAAGCACACAAAGCTAAAGGATTAGCAGTATTCAACATAACCACAAACCATCAGCTTTCATGGGAAATCTACCCACACCACATCACCAATCATGACATTACAGGAAAATAAAGTTAGCAGCTTAACTTATTTGCTATCCTGTTCTGCCCCGCCTCCCTCATCCCCACGCTCACCCCAGCCGCTCAAAGCAGATGGCCGCCTTCCCTGAGCCTGGTTCTGTCAGAGATTTTTTTTTTCCTGTTTTGGTTCCTTCCCACCGTCGCCGACGGCTTGCTTGGATTGTTGGGTTCTTTGTTTAAAATATGTGAAGTGCTATGAGATGGCATAGGTTGTGAATTGGCGCTATATAAATAAAATAAAATAAAATTGAATTCAAGTAGAACTGTCCCGGAGAAGAACAGCAAGCTCAGAATATAATAATTACTGGATGTAGCTGCAGTCCTGTAGGTACAAATTGCCTGCACCGGGATGTGTTTTATTGCATTTATAGTCAGACTCTCTTTTTGATAAGTCTGTCTTTCCTTCTTTTTTTTATTGTTGTTGCCAGTGCTGGAATAGTGACCTTCCTGCAGGATTTGCTGCTATTTAATCAGGCTTTCCACCATCTAAAAGGATGTGCACCTGCATCTGTATAACAACGAATGACGCAGAGAAGACTAAAAACACTTTTCAGAGTCTCCTGTGTGTCAGTGACAGTCTAGATTTTTTTTTTTTTAAACCTGAAAATAGCCAATGAGGAGGTGCAGAAGTCCAGTTTCCTATGTTTAAAGGTTGTTGTGAAATTTTGGCTTTAAAGCATTTTCTGAAATATATGTAGACCTAACCATATAAAAAAACTCAAGTCATGCTTCTCTTTGCCTGTTGCTGCAACTCGACTGTAGTTTTGCTATGCAAGTAACATAAAAACACACACAGAGTGACAATGCGCCGTGTTATCATGAGTTGGATCTCTTCGGAGGATGACGGGTGCTGCGTAATCACAACGGGCCAATGACACATCTCTTTGGCTCGTGTTTTTGTATAACAGGCTGCTAAAATATCTAAATTGATAAATAATGAGCTGCCCATGTGGTCCACAGAGGTCCTCGGCCCTTCAGGATTTGTCCCGGTGGTCCTGATGGCCAGTCCCTCTTGTGGGGACATAAATCTGTTGACATGGTCACACTGTGGAAACAAAGTAGATAAAAGCTGGTCCTCACAACTTAAACACACGTCTGGTGACAAAGTTACTCGATCTATTCTAGTGATGCCAATGTCACAGGTGGGATGAGGCACTTCAAAGATTCTCACATGTTTGATTTGACAAGCAGAGACTGCTCATATTAACTGGATGTCTGCATGTCTTCATGGCCAGTTTGTACAGGAAGACATATTAGACAAACCAGCATCTCTTTCATTGTGGCTTGTGGGTGTTGTGTTAATATCGCTACTGTCAGAGAGCATCCTTGTCTCTGGAGAGGATTTGTAATATGACACAAACATGATTCTCGGGCCAATTGAGTAAGGAAATGAATCTACGCATCATTTGGTTTCACTTTGCATGACATATTTTTTACACCCCATAAGTATCGGACGATCACCGCTATACAATGAGATCGACTCTTCATTTAAAACTTAAACTCTCTTTCCTTTAAGTGTATTGGTCTCAAAACATACACAGTTTCTTTGGAAGTTCTGTCAGAAAAGTATCACAGTAAACCAAAGTATATTCTTTGTTCTGCAGCATATATCTTCAGCGAGGTTATGTGCTTGTTGCCTTTGTGTCCATTGTGTGGAAATGAATGGTGTAGAGTTTCATCATTCTTTCCATTCGTACATCTATTGTCTCATCATCGTTTTGCCTCCATGTTAAAGGTCACCGTTTGCCACTGATTGTAAGTGATCTCATAGCCACTCCCTGACTCCTGACTGCCATCAAACACTGACACATAAGAGGGCAACAATGATCGAACTAAATCCTTTTATTTATCTTTAAAACAAAAAGAACTTATACAACATCTCATATATTAAACTGTGTACGGCTGTGATAACGATCTGAAGAGTTTCGTGCTGTACCTGCTGTTGCCAAACTGACATAATTAGACGTACAATGTTTACGTTATTCACTTTAAAATCGAGGTGAAGAGGACTATATGATTTCAGTTTTATAAAATGCCCTGATCAGGTTTCTACTCCACCTGTTAGTCTCGTAATGCTTGTTGGTGAATAGTGACTGATTGTAACCTGCCTTCCCTTCTTCCCTCCCCAGTGACTTTCAACACAGACCCCTCTCATCCCATGAGACCTGTCGCATTATGAGATCACTCTACTTATTCCTGCTGGTCTACCTACAAGGGAGCTTCTTTGGTAAGAACAGATTTTTGTCTTAGACACAGTCAACAGCCTATATTTTTGTTATTATTAACAACACTATTAAAAGAACAAACTCAACAGTGAAGCTCCTACTAGCTACTGTAAGTACTGTCTGTGTAGCTAAAGGCTATACTTCTGTGTCGTAGACTTTCATTCCAAATATGAGCCGCATAGGGTGACATATTCCTTCATAACCAGGATTTATGATCAAGAGCACAACAGTTTATTAACTCACATACATCGTCTCCCTGCTGTAAATGTGCACTAGAGCACCAAATGTGTATTAATCCAGCCAAACAAATGCTCTTTTTATTCTGGTTTCATCAGAGATGGTAAAAGTACTCACATTCTTTACTAGAAGTAGAGATACTTGTGTAAAAATAGACTCTGGTAAAAGTAGAAGTACTGATTCAACTCTTTTACTCAAGTAAAAGTGAAAAAATACAGGTTCAGAAATTTACTTAAGTACAAAAGTAAAAATGAATTTTTAGCTCTGATGATACACGATGCCTCTTTTGATAACTCTGCAAAACGAAAAAAGTTTTAAGCACACAAAATAGATTGTTTTCATCCTTTAAGAAGCTGCACAGTGCTGCTACAGAGAAAAACATCACTGGACAGTTTTCCATTTCAGCAACATTATGAACATTAATTATAATCAACATGGAAACACTCGTCTCTTCAAGAATACCAACGTCTTTCATTGAGCCTCAGTGGAAGCTGGTTCTCAAAGTTCTTTGAATGAAGACGGCCCCTTTTGGGTCTGAAAATCAGTCCTGCACTGCTAAAAAGCCTCTCGCAGACAGCTGAGGCAGGCAGGAGTGTGTTGAGCTTCAGTGACAAATTGCACACTGTTGGTAAAGATAAAGACGTTTGTTGTCACATATTTTACGTCATGTCGTCATCCGCAGAGGCTGAAACAAGTAACGAGCCAGTTTTGAGAATGTAAGGACTAGAAAGTCCAGATATTTGTGTTCAAAGGGAGGGAGTGAAAGTAAAAAGTCGTCAGAAAAATTCGTACTCAAGTAAAGTACAGATACCTGCAAAGTCTACTTAAGTACAGTAACAAAGTGTTTGTACTTGGTTACTTCCCACCTCTGGGTTTCATGAATGTTGTCTAAAACTACCGCTGTTAGTTGTACTCGGCTCCTCGTAAAGATGAAACTTCACATCTTTACCTGTAAAATTGATGTCTGCAATAGAACAAAGTTACTTGGGAACCTGACAGAGAAGTCAGAAAGTGTTGAGAGACAGAATAAGTGTTTAGTTTTTTCTCCTTTCACTGGATCTCACTGGACAGGAAGAGAACTACACAATAACAGCAACCGTATTGTTCAAAAACTATGTTGTCAACAAATTCTATGAAAGGACCAAAATCTCTAATGTCCTGTCTGAAGCACGGTGGTTCTTAGTGGAGATGTAAGTGTTATTAAAAGGTTCACAAATATGTCGTTGGAGCTTTTTAAAAAAAGACTCCGTAATTTCTGAAAACAGCTGGGCACTGTCTTTACGAGCAAAGGTTACTCAAACAAGAGTAAACAGTGCTTTTGTTGAGGACTGTTTTCAGCTGCAGAATAATACACAGCTGATTGTTTGGAGAGGGTGTATTAAATCAAAATGAGCAGCGCAACAGTGCGGCTCTTTGGTGTGTTTTAATAGTTTCTACGACAGAGAGGAATAAAATATGCGAGTCTTTGGATACACAAACTTGTCGGAAGGATCAATTCTTTTGGTCTTTTCTCTGGATTTGTTGAAAATAGCAAATTACAGATACATATTGCTGACATTATGACAACTACCACTGAAAGAACAACATTTTATGCCCTATTTAGAATATTTGTTCTCTGATTTGAGGTGAAACAGAGACATCAGGATCATTTCAGAGCAGAAAACTTGTGTTCATAGTCACTCAGAATCCCCCCAAAAAATGAAAAGAGCTTGTTTTTCAGGTCACTATTGGAGCAAGAGTGTACTAATTAGTAGCAATACAGGAAGACAACACTGTAAAAAAAAAAAAAAAAAAAAAAGAAGTAATTTTACAGATAAAAATATTAGAATTTTTTACAGATGTTTCTCATTTTCCGATAAAACAAGGAAAGGCCTATGGATTTACATTTTTTTTTTTTGTATTTTAAGGTTTTGCTCCTAAAATTACCATCAATTAATCATAATTTAGGATTACATAGAAATTATGTTTTTTCTAGACAATTCATTGTGTTTCTACATATTTAACTGTAATTTTACATACAAGTTTCTGTATTTTTCTACAGCTTTGTCACTGTTTTCCAAAAGACAATGTAATAACAGTGGATCAACAGACATTTTCTGTAATTTAAAGAGTAACCCTTAAAATTACAACTAATAGCCATTATATTAGATGACATTATTATTATCAGGTTTTTTTAATGGCAGTTGAATGTATTTGTTCATATATAAATTGAATTTTACTCAACATGTGATGTAATTTTACAGATCTTTCCTAATAATTACGCTGACGTTATGTGCATAAAATGACAGAAATTTGTAGGCATTAGGCTTGTGTGATTAAAGGGTTGTTTTTTTTTTCTTTTTTAAGAGGTAAGTAGTAGTATTTATATGGACAGAAACGTAATCAGTACATTATTTTACAGAAAGTGCACTTTAAATACTGTAATTTTACTCAAAGTATTCTGTATTCTTACACATTTTTGCTTTTCAAAATATAATTTTAAAAAAACAAAAAAAAAACCTGTAATCCATTTGTATTGTTTTAGTCAACAAAATGTCCAAATAACTTTGCTCACATTCGACTCTAACAATGAACTCTATCTCATCCCAGCAGGGGGATCAAGAGCACAAAGGTAAGATCAACAAGTTGAAAATCTCAGTTAAAAAAAAACCAGACATAACATTTTATTACAGAGCCAGTGGTGCAGAAAATGTACTTGTCCATTTGTAAAGACTTCACACTGTTTGAACTGCAATGAACTGTGACATCTTTTTATCTCCAAATGCTCGTCTGATTGCCTCACCAATGGAAATCTACAGAAATTCAACATGTGATCCAGCAGAAACATGTGGTCCGGTGAGTGAAGCCGACACATCGAGTTGCTGCACACAGATGCAAAATGGTCCCAAAACTGTTCAAAAATCACATCCTCTGTCTCTGTTGATGAATCTGGATTTATGATAGTAATGAATCCCCGTCAGAAGCCACAAATGCAAACATTCAGATTTTATCTGATCAGTTTCTCAGATTGGTTACGAAACAAGAAATGATTAGCCTGCGTTGAACAAGTGGGGAAGTTGCCAAGCAACATTCATTGTGGATTTGGTATGCTTTTGTTATTTAAAGATGATGTATTATGTTGAGCCTTTTGTTGGCGTCTCCAGAGCAGCTTCAGGATGTGGCGTCATCCTACAGCAGAATATTTGAAGGTATAATAATTGGTCTCTGTGACAGAATCACGTAGTATGATTTTTCTTTTTCTTTTTTTTTTTAAATATGAGGAAAATGTACAATATGTCTTCAGAGAGAACGAGGAATCATATTCAGCTGCAGTCAGCAGTGTAACTACTGAGCAACCACAATACTTCCACAGTAACGGTTTGGTTGTGTCTTGGCCGTCGCTGTCACGGGACTCTTGGCAGGGCTCAAATATGTAGCCGCTGAACACTCCAAAGCACATACCAGCAGGATCAACGTGGTTTGCACTTTGTTCACATGTCATTTATCACTTTAGATCTTGTCAACTTATAGCAGAGCAGACATTGTGAAAACATTTGATAGTCCTCAGGTGTGGACAAAATACCAACCAAAAAGAATGTGCTTGTCATGAAGACCAGTTTGTCCAGTTAAGAATCAGTGAGATTGTTAAAGGTCACGTTGCAACTTGTTCATACTTATTTTTACATTATTACTGTGAACATGTTTGGCAGTGTATTGAGGGAACTTGTAATTCAATTAAGAATGCTGATTGCCAAATATGTAATGAATTATATACAAACATCGGCTCTGTTACAGATTTCGAGTGTCTGCTCAAATCTAGCTGAACTTGCAGCCACGTTTTGGCCCAATCAGCCATAATTTGCCTTTACTAACTAGACTAACTACAAATCTACAAATACAATCCAAGTCATGCTGACATAATGCTGATTCTAACCTCATATCAGATAAATCTACCAGAACAGGGCAGCTGTTTTGGGTAGGACCCAGGCCTTGGTACACATAAACTGCTTTACAAACATTTTTTTTAGCAGCAGGTTAGCAACCTGAGAACTACAGACACATTACATTCGCAAAGCCAATAAAGTTCATTATGAGATTTTGTTATCATAACTATGGGATCTAATCATGAGAAAAGTTGAAAACAGTGTTTATAAATGAATTCTGGAACCTGAAGTTAAAAGCCTTTTGTTGTAGGAACAGTGGAAACCTTTACATAAAACAGGAAATGTAGTGTTGTTGTGGGTACAGTGTGCCTCACTCTGGGCCTCCACCACAGATGGAGATCAGCAACATCAGCCCTGTTTTTTGTTTTTTGTTTTTAAATTTCTATTTGTTAAGATTAAAAAATAAAATTCCTTTCTGCTGTGTACCACTTTATGCAATGACAACTGTCACTGATCACCTGATGATCCCTGAGACCCTGATGTCATGACTACAAGATAACAGATTATAATGACACGCTCAGGAGTAATTTTTTTCTCTTTTGTGAATGCAGTCTGCTTGTATACCAAAGCAGCCGAGACCTATATAAGAATACAAACCTATAAAATAGCACATTGAATTTTTACAAGCTCTGATGCAGCTTCTGTCGTCTGCAAATGTCTACAGCATAAAAAACCAGCATTACATTCCAACAAAGCTTGAAGTCGTATTTTAAATTGTTTTAGAAGTTGTCAAACTGTTTCCATGTCACTCAAGTTTTCTGCTTGTCATAAATTCCAAGGTGCCAGATCCGACCTCACGCTTCCTCCAGTGTGTGGGACTGCCGTCAGCAGACACGGGGCCGGACCACATGCGCAGACTGAAAGCAATGCTTGAGGCGACGATGGATATGTACACCTTCATGGTATGGCTTCAGCAGCCGCACAATACCAAGAATGTGGTCACAAATTCCTGCCTGACCACATAGTGCTGTAATGCTGTGCTTGTTTTTTCTCATGTTGTGAACATCAGACTCTCCAGATTGTTGCTTAAAGTACTTGAAGTCCTCTGACTTTAAATCTTTTATAAATACTGTTTTTATTGCCAAGGGTTAAATGTCACAAGTTAAATGTGTTTGTCCACATGTTTGTTAGCTCTTTAGTGAAACAAATAGATCCACGTTGTGTACAATTCTTTCTTCTTCCTCGTCATTCCATTCTAACGATTTTTTACACTCTTCTGTCGCTGCTATCACAGAAATCCAGCGTGAAAGGCGTTCCACTTCTGAGCCTGCAGGGGGAGCTTCAGTTAAACTTGGACGCGGACCCTCTCCAGAACGAAGCCTTGGTCCAGATGTGGCTGGAGGTCAAGATGAAACCGCTGCTGAAATCTATCACCAAACAGTTCCTGACCTGCCTCAGTACCAAGAACTTCAGCTGCACCACCTACCAGACTGTGTATGTATCTCTGTCCATGTCTTTCTGTGTGTTTCTGTGATTGCAGCTGTTTAACAGTGACTTTTCAATGACCCATTTCTTGTTGCAGAGTGCGGGAGCTCAGCCACCATTACTCTGAGATGGATCCAGTCAGACAAAAGTGGATCTACATGTTCTTTATGTACCCCTTCCTGTCTGGAGACAAAATTGCTGGTAAACTTTTAATTTCTCTTAATTATAACTCTTAATAAATTAAAAACCTCCATTTGTGTCATGGTCCTCTCAGGTTGTGATATTAATCACTAAAAGGCCTCATGTTTATTTAATACGTTCACCACAAAGTGCCATATTTGTGAGCCAGAGGTAAAAATCCTGCTGTGCAATAAAGAATTCAAATAAAGGATGAGACTAAAAGAAAGAATCCCTGAACGGAAAATAAAGAATAACAATTCAGAGACAAAACATCCTAATTATCATCAATTATCATCGTTTTGAATGTTTGCTGCCATAATTATTGAGTCCAGTTCAAAGACGTTGGCTTTCTGTGCTCAGATTAACTGTTTAAAATCTCACTGGACTCCACCTTAAACCTATATAACTATTTACATGTATGATGTTGTTGTAGAGCCACATATATCAAAGGGAATATGTCCGTATCATCAAAATATGGTTGTAACACAGCTGGGTATAAATGGGTACACAGAATGGATAAAAATACAACAACAGCTTCATTTTTAACAGAAATATGACTTTGAGATATTGATTTAAAAAAGACTTTTACCTCGTCATTAAAAGTTTGCTTTGTGCAAAATGTTGATAAAGAATACCCTAAATAAGTAGGAAAAGCAGTTTTAAAAAAAAGGACGTTTTTTGCCCAAAATTGTATACAGCGCAGTCTATGATGATAAATGAGTTTTGAACCAGCAAATATAGGTGCACACTCTTGCTTTGATGTGCTTTATAAACAGGTACATTTTTGACAGCATCACAACCAATCAGTTGTTCTTTAGCCTAAATTTTTTTACTGAAATCTCTTCCAGGTTGTGTGAGTCCAGATGAGAGCAGTGAGGAGTGGCTGATGAAGAATTTTGGTTCATTCAGAGCCATGGCTCGAATGAAGGACCTTTCAACACTCAACATGGTCTTCAGTGGAGTGAGTTAAACTGTCTCTTCTGTAAGGGCTTTTATGCTAGGTGATCTCCAGAAACACTTAGCAGAAGTTTTAAAGTTGTACGAAATGGAGGAAAAGTTTCATTATTATTCACATTCACATTATTGCTTTTTCATGCTGCTGCCTCTTGGTCTGACTCTCCTGTTCTCCTTCTGTTACTCCTCATCTCTTTTCTGACACAGCTGAAGGTTCTTCACCTGTTGACCCCAGAACAAAAGGCTGAACTGCTTTTGAGGCCTGAAGTCGCAGGTTTAGACAACGGCACCTTATCCCTGGTCTTCCACAGTTTGCTGACAGGAGGCTCTGGCCCTCCACCCACTGCTATGCCTGGATGGGGCCAGAACTGGACGACTCCTGGATGGGGCCAGAACTGGACGACTCCTGGATGGGGCCAGAACTGGACGACTCCTGGATGGAGCCAGAACTGGACGACTCCTGGATGGGGTCAGAACTGGACGACTCCTGGATGGGGTCAGAACTGGACGACTCCTGGATGGGGCCAGAACTGGACAACTCCTGGATGGGGCCAGAACTGGACGACTCCTGGAGGGGGTCAGAACTGGACGACTCCTGGATGGGGCCAGAACTGGACGACTCCCGGAGGGGGCTCCACCTACACAAGCCCCAGATACCCATCTGTCTCACCCTCCTATCCTCCACAACCTACATATAAGCCATACCCACCGTCTCCACAGTACACCCTCAGAAAGGTACTGTAGTAGGATGTATTTAAGTACTTAGATAAACAGCTATAGAGTCGCCTATCAACTGTTTTACAATTTAGAAAGAATTTAGAGTCTGAATTATTTTAGGCTACACGATCTACTCTCAAAGTTTTCAATGCACCCAATACAATATGTTCATCAAGTGGACACAATTACAGATGGAAGCGTTAATAAATGTGTTTTCTAACATGTTTATTAACTTAATATGGCAAAACTAGGCCAGTTGCTCTGTTTATGATTTACAGTTCTGCCCCCAAATGGCCCAATAAATCAAATAACGCACATTGTAAATCATTTAAAGTTGTTTCAGCAAATAAAAGTAAGTTCCTCTGCTGCCTTAGTGATGTGAATTCACTGCACTTTGGTAGTGGTTTAGCTTAAATTAGCCAAACTACAAAAAATAAGTTCAATAAACTTAAGATATTAAGTTGAATTCAGTAGTCACTTGAACAATAAGTACAGAGAGACTTGATTTCTTTTTACATTTTTTAAGTTGAAAAAGTTCACGCTAATCGCAGGCAGTTAGAGTGAGTTCAATTTACGAGTGTAGGAACTGAATTCAGTAGTAACCTGTGTCATGATCAGAACTGTTTTGATTATTGTGAAGATGAAACAACTGTAACTTAATTTAACAAGGATACAAAGCAAATTTCCACCATGTCTGTTTTCTCAAACTACAAAAATCAAGTGTCTCTGGGGAGTTTTAACCCTCTAATAGCACCTGTCTGTTTTGTTTTATATAAACTGAATTTAATGAGTTGATTAAACTCTCAGCTGCTCATTCACTTGACTCTTTATTTTTACTCAAAAATAGCTCATGTTATAAAAACTCTTTTTCACTTCTAATGTGGTCTGAAAATACAAACACAAATATTTCACAGTCAATTGACTAGAAATTAGCAAAACTATTTAGATTAGGTGAACGAGACAAGATGAGTTGATTTGAGTCAATTCCATTTATATTGTTTTACAGCACAGGATTCAAGACATAAACACAGAAATACAAAGGGATAATCACACTTAGGATATTAAGAAGTTTCCATTCCCACCTAAAGTTGTCGCATCTAATTTTATACGACCTGTCGTCTTTTGTCACAGGTTTTGAAGGGAGTGATGACGGCTTTCAAACCTATTGGGAGCTTCGTTCATGACTTCGTGTCCTTCACACAAGAGGTACAACGTGCACTCACACACATGCTGCCCCACAACATAAAGTCAGATGCAGGACACAGTACGGCCGAACAAGTATGAATCCTGACCTGGTGTGTTTTTCCAGAGGGATGTGTCCGAAATGAGAAGCACCACTCTGACTCAGTTCCTGCTCAACTGGACTCTGGCTGAACTGGCAGACATGTATCGGCCGCCAAACACAACCGCACTCCCAGAGATGCCAAAGTTTGACTTGATGAATGTGGAGGACTGGTACCAACAAGTTGTGATGCCACTGTTGCGGAGGTTCTTGCCGGATGACGCAATGCTGATGCATGATAACGTCACACTCGCTTTTCACAAAGTGTTGTAAGTCAAGATAACACTGAACCCCTGATGTCAGAATTTGTCATCCTGAGATGTTATGTTTCTTCTTTGGTTCAACATTGGCTTTCTAAAGTATCTGTTTTTGATTGTTTATAAGAAAAAATACTCTATCAACTTAAAACACAGGGGTGTTGCATACTGTATAAGAACTTCAGGATTCAGTGGTGATAGAAAAAATTAACTGATGGGGGTTCGGGCTGATATGTTTAACATGTAATTTTATACAATAAAAATATATTAATGTGAATTAGTGGACCAGTTTACTTACCTTTCTTTTTGTGCAGCTATTTGGACCATGGTAAGGGTGACGAACCCTCTGAAATCCAGGATGTCTGTAGCGTCACCCTTGATAAGAACCCTTGCATGGTGAGATTTCACTTTATTTATGAGTTGCAAAACATTTTTATGATCCCTTCCTGGATGTCAAAGTCTGTTATGCATTTTTCTTGGAAAGCTGACACCCCCATCACCTTCTAAAGCCATCATTGTTTTGTTTTCACACAACCAGCTGACTAACACAGTGAAAAATGTGGCCCATGTTCTGCAATGTGCTGCCCGTACGAACCTGACAATGACTGAGGAGACGGTCATGAGACTAATAGAAGAGCTGACCAAGCGTCTGAACTCACTGATCAAAGAGTTGTCCACCGCAGTGAGTATCTTACCCACTCTTATCTGTCAGACGTCTTTACTGTGACCTGATATGAACGCCATAAGCAGGCTTGTGTGTTTTACCTACACATGTCACAGTTCCAACAAAAAACAAAAACTGAATCAGTGTTTCCTTTCTCTTCCTGTCATGTAGAACTTCACAGAGGTGGCGTCTGAATTTCGCCAGATCTTTCATGAGCCGGAGTCTCCGTCTCTGGCCCAGGAACACCTGGAGGACCCGGACTTCATCGAGCTCTGGTTCCAGATCAAAGTGCTGCCGCTCCTGCCTGACATACACCCAGACCTCCTCTCCTGCCTCAGCACCAAGAACTTCTCCTGCCCCACTTACCAAACCATGTGAGTTTACAGGTTTGAGACGATTTCGCTGTTTTTGCAGAGGCGTGGTTTCATGTTGTTGGTCTCATTTTGTCTCTGTCCTGTCTTGCACAGTGTGGCAGCTTTAAGCAGATACATGAGTGTTATGGATGTTGATCCAATGTACACTCAAAACATCTATGAGTACTTCATCTATCCCTTCCTGCTGCATCACAACACCTCTGGTAAGCAAACTGATGCAGCAGTACATTAAAACAGCACAATTATTGTCTTATACATTTAAAGTTAAATTTTCTTGTCCGCAACAAAATAAACATCTTCACATGACATATTACAAAACAGAAGGAGAAAAATCTTACAAACAACCGATAAAATGCAAAAATTACTACAAATATGCCGAACTTAGAGCATTTTAGTACAAATACTCCACTACGAGTAAAAGTCCTACTTTAAAAATGTTGTGTAAATAGAAGTAAAGAGGTATTATCGTTATATTTACTTTTAATATCAACAGTAAAAGTATTAAATGCTGAAAAACGTTTGAGTGAATCACAAGCAGCAATAGTTTATCTCAAGATAATTAAGCAGTATTTTAATGTTTTAGCAGCAGGTCAAGATCAAGGTATTTGAACCTATTTCATGGTGTGTTGTATAATTGATTAAAGTGTTTGTTTTATATCAGACATTTGAAGTTAGAATGCAACTTGTGATATTAACTTTCAAAATAGAATCGTATAATCATATAATGTGGAATTACCTCAAGTGTAGTACTTTAGTCAATTAACATCATTCTTTAATAAGTGTTATTTGTTTTTTCCTACTATGAATAAAATAACAACATGCAGAAAAAGTGATAACACTTTGCGCATTACATATATTTACATGCATTTTTTGTCACAGACCCTCAGTGTGTCTCTTCAGCCAATAACAGTGCAGAATGGCTGGAAAAAAATTTTGGTTACTTCTCAAGATTCGCCTCCATCACTGACTTCTACCGACTCAACCCAAGGTTCTCTGGAGTAAGTCTGGAAAACATCTACATGCTTAATGTCCTCATTTACAGTGGACTTAAGTGAAGCATTAAGTTTGCTGTGATTAATATATTCTCTCCTCTCTTTTGGGGTCCCGCTCAGCTGGAGGTTCTACGTCTCCTGTCTCCAAACCAAACAGCAGAGATGCTGGTGCTGCCTCTTCCTACTCCACCACAGAGAGACGTTGTTATCGACGGAGTGTTTGACTTCCTCTTGGAGTCCACTGAGCTCAGGAAATTACCAGAGGTCCTGCACTTTGTGGTCCGGCTCGCTGAAAAGGTAACAGCTTCGGGTAGGATTCAGTTGTTCATCAATCTCTAACCGTCCAGGATGACTAATTGTAAAATATTACATTTTTTAGGTCAAGCCTCCCTGTGATGTCTACAAACAAATGTGAGTACTTTCTGACGGTTTTATAACGTAGCACAGCAGTCGGTCATTCATTCAAGACGAATTGTATTTCTTTGTGAAGAAGTACAACACAGAAAAATCTAATAACATCACACAGTGCTGCATTGTAATGATGGCTAAAGATGAACCATTATTAATCAATACAGGAACTAGAAAGAAAAAAATAAACTATATATATATTATAGTTACTTAAACAATAAAAAAACAAGCATGTATAATTTTAATGTTATTGAACAAGCAAAATTACAAAAGTGTTCAATCACATTGACTGATACTAAAATTGGATATTAACATTTTTCCAGTTTTTCAAAGACTCCACAAAACCGCACTGCATAAACCACTTCCTATTAGCAGCCTTATCACTGACCATTATTATCTGTCACTTTAGCTGTCAGATGGCAAAAAAAAACAGGCTAAGCATTTTGGTACTGACAGTATTTTACTAAATACTTTTTTTTCTCACATTTGGACAGAGGACCGTTTTGGACAGTTTTCTATTTTTTTAAATAACGAATTCAGTGGACTCTGTAGCTCTGCTGGTTGTGTTGTAAGCTCTCTAAATACTTTACATTTTAAAAAATGTTTGTGGTCTGTGTTTTAGTTTGGAGCGACTGCAGAAAGCAATGCCAGCTTTGCCTCCAGACGTGGAATCTGAAACTTGGGCTGGCATTGATGACCTGATAAATGTTGCACCAATAGGTGAGTGTGTCTGCCTCACACACACACACACACACACACACACACACACACACACTCTGTAAGACCGAATGCACAAAAACATATGATTATCTCTTTTATTTAACCTGGCTGTCATGATAAAGTCTGCTTTTCAAATCACATTTATAAATATGTATTCCAGCTGTTATTGTGTTCATCCTATAGTTGACTAAATACTTCTTTTGTTTTGATTTGGACAGAGTGTGTGCCTGACAACCTCACGGTGAGATTAACTTATATTTGCTTCACTTATATTTCATGTGGAAGCTATTCAAGTGTAGTTTGTGTTGTTTCAATGTTACGGGTACTATCCAAAAACATTTTTTTGACATCTGTTCCACCTATCATTCACAGTGTCCAGTAACCCAGTTCAATGGTAAGAGTCTTTTGATGGTTCACTACACAGTCTCAGTTTGTTGCTCAGTATGTTTCCATAGTTACACATAAAATCGTTCGACATTTGAGAGCTTTCTTCTCTGCTGTTTGACAGAAACTAACATCTGCAAAGGAGTCAACAGGTATACCATTTTCCTATTATTTATATCCAAAATAGTACAAATGATTCTGATTATCTTTATATTGGAGTGCATTTGCTTCTTTACTTACAGCTCTGATCTACAATCCTACTTAAACACATCCATGCCAGTTCCCTGCAATGTTACCTTGGAGAAATACGCTTGTGCACAGGTGACTGTCTCTTTTAAAATAGTCTGAGTATGAATATTAGGATTTATTTCAGAAAATGACCTGTGACTCCTTCGCATGTGCAGCTGGAGAACTTCACGGCCGATCAGCTGGTGTCGCTGCTGAAGTGCAATCTGCCTGGAAACAGCAGCCGCTCCAGAGTGCTGTGGAAGATGCTGCTCACTAAAGTTTCTTCTGTTTTGGACCCAGCTCTGGACATTCTGAGTGACATGGTCAGTGGCTTTATTAAGCTGAAACACAGAACTGTCACATCCTCAACTTCTTGTCAGTCTTATTAAAGGGATGTACAAAAAGTGTGAAGTGTGTCTATTTCTAAGTGACTGATCTCTTCTGCAGTCCATGCCAGTGGTTATTCCATCAGCGGTGGAGATTTTGGACGTGATCGGAGAGATTAGAGTGTCGAGGCTGACTGACGAGCAGCTGATGAACAGCAGCGTGATCAGGCTGTGGTTCTCAGGCCGTCTGAGCCGCTTCTTGCCGTCTGCTTCAGGAGGGTTTCTGCGCTGTTTGAGCAACAAGAACCTGAGCTGTCAGTCATACCAGCAAATGTAAGTGTTTGTCGACACACTGCCAAAACATGTCCTGCAGCTCAACAACATGCGTGCTGTGTATGTCACACTTTACTCCTACATCCGCCTAATTTTTGCTGTTTTAGGCTCTAAATACCACACTTCCATCAAACTTTCATCTATTTATTCTTGTAGTTTTTAGTGACATTAAAAGACATAGAAAGCAGCAGCTCATTGAGGCCTTTTACAAAAATTTGACAATCTTTGGATAGATTACCATGAAAGCAATAACTGTAGTGGCTTAAGTGCATTTTTGAATTTTTCCTATCTTACAGAGGTGAAAAATGTTTCCTCCCCTCTATTAAATTGACAGTTTTAGCTTTGTGTTGCTTTGGATTTTAAAGGCGCAGCATGGAATAGCCACAAACAACCACCTCTTGTGTTACAACATAATGAAGTAGTGATGATCTTAGCAGAGACTGAAGGGACACTCCTTCTGTGTGGGTTGCAATCTGTTGTTTGTGTTGACCTGAAATACAGGTACTGTGGTGACGTTCATAGTGTGTGTTGCATAGAGAACTTTTAAACAAAAAAATGTATGATAAACTCATAAAATATGCTACGTTGGTCAAGATTAAATCCGATTTGACATGTGATAAAACTGAACAAACAAAAGAAAAACTGGTTGCTGCAGATTTCTACAGCTTTAACCAGAGAAGGACTTCCTCCTTAAACACCTTACATGGGTTCCTTTAAATAACTTTAATTATTCAAAGAAAAGTCCAAATTTGTTTTGCACAACTTTTTCTCTTTGAAGAGATTGATCCTTACGTTAGGAATCGTCAGAATAAAATATATCAATCCATCCATTATCTAAACAACGCTTAATCCTCACTAGAGTCACGGGGTGGCTGGAGTCTAGGTCACCAGTCTATCACAGGGCTACACTTAGAGACAGACAACCAAGCACACTCACATTCACACCTACGGACAATTTAGAATCACCAATCAACCTCAACATGTTTTTGGACTGTGTGGGAGGAAGCCGCAGAACCCGGAGAGAACCCACGCTGCACGGGGAGAACATGCAAACTCCACGCAGAAAGATCCCGGGTGTCCTCACCGGGACGGGAACCGGTGACCTTCTTGCTGCGAGGCAACAGTGCTACCAACTGTAGCTTATTAGTCATCATCATGTGAAAATCGTGTCTTTATTTCTGCCTTTGATTTTCATGTCAGACTGCCAGCATTTATTCAGCACTTTGAGAACATGACCACAAGACAGCGGGACATGGTCCTAAAGAGTTTCATCCTCCGTGTCCTGCAGCAGCCACGCTCAGGTACTCCCACCGCTCATATTTCTGAGATGGACTGAAAAGTTTTCAAATGTGTTAGCATTTACAGATGTTTCTCCCTCTTCTCGGCTTGCTGCAGATCCAGGCTGTGTGTCTGCCTCCAACACCAGCGCCGAGTGGCTCAAGAGGAATCTGGGTCCATTTTCAGCTCTGTTGTCGCTCAAAGAGCTGTTCAACCTCAACCCGCAATTCAACCCTGTGAGATCAGATTTCAGTTAATGATGGGGAATTTTTTTTTTTGCTGTCCAGTATGTTGTCATTACAAATAACTGTGAACTTTGTTGCTTGCAGCTGGAGGTCATACCTTTCCTGACTCCAAAGCAGAGTGCAGAGCTGGTGGTGCAGCCGTTTCCCAACCTGCCACAAAAAGATGTCATTATCGACAGGCTCTTTGATTACTTCACCGAGTCTCCTGATGAAAAGAAATTCTCAGAGTTTCTGTCTTATCTCGTCACATTCAGTCCACAGGTATTGAGAGTAAATCCTTATCATTTTGGATTCTCACTGTTCTCTGTTTGTTAAAGTACTGATGTTTGTTTTCTTTCTTCTATAAGGGAAACCTTTCCTGTTCATCGTACAAGACACTGTGAGTTCACACCTAAGTATTCCAGATGTTTAAGAGGCTACATAAATAGATGAATTATGGATAAGTGATTTAATTCCACATGTCTTGGTGTTCCAGGTTTACGAGACTGGACTTGGCCATGGCTACAGTTTCAGTTCACACAGCTTCATCCATCACATACACTAAAACGGCCTTATCCCAGCACATACCACCTGGTGAGAGAATGACAACAACATACACAGAATTTAGATCAATAACTCTTATTGTGTTCAGTGGTGGCTTCGGGTTTTTTTTTTTCACCCAGTGTCACACACTGTTTATATAATTTAGGGTTTTGTTCTGACTCAGAATGAGCCGTCTGGGGACAATAACGGCAAATGAAGGTGTTATGTAGCAGAAGTCTACAAGCTTAAGTGTGATTTCGGACCATTTGATAAACAAAAATGTCTATCACGTTTTAAAACTGGTTAAATAAGTAATTTTTTTCACTCTCAGTTCTTATCATTTTGGCGATGACTATGACCTCTTTGGGGGGTTGCAGTATATTCCTCTATGCAGGAAAAACACTGATCTGTAGCAATAATTGCCACCGCAAACTGAAGCTAACACTAATTGACATAATAAAGTCTCAGTGTGGTTTGTGGCTGCCAGTTGTTTGGTCTCATATAAAATATTCTTAGTAAAATTTGGGATTGTCACATAAATGTGGTTGTTTGAGCCCAGTTTTATCTGCAATTGCTGACACAGGCACAAAATAATGCAAATATAAAAATAATATAACAATGATGCATTTGATTATTTTGTGTCTTTGATTGGCAAAAGCTGATGCAAATCATTTTAACATTGGTGGGGAAAAAATTGATTAAAAAAAATAAGTAACTCTAATTTGGTTTTATTGTGAACATTTCTGTGACCGTGACAAGAATCTGTCTCTGTTTTGTGGGAGAGCTCCACAAATTTGTGTTTATTGTGTCGATATCCAGGTGAGAGGTCTGTACACTGAGAATAAAATGTGTGAAAAGCTGATTCTTGTGAAGTCGCCATACAGTATAGTGAGAATCAAGAGTCATATTCGTGTCTTTTTGTAATTGTCTTATAATTCCACCTTATCATTGAAATGAATGAAATTAATTTGAGAAAAATCCACATCATTTACTGATTTGTGTGTTTTTGCTTTTATCATAGGTTGCATCATATACAGCACACAGGTAAATATATGTAATTTTAGATTTATGTTTTTGTCTGAAGTTGGACTCATAACTTGTATATTGTTTTTATGTCACTTGTATATTGTTTTTGTTATTATGTCTATTATGTTTGTATTTTCAATGCACCTTAATATGGCAGCCATCTTAAATTTCGTCATGCACCATGTTGGATGACTATTGTGACGGTTCGTGCTCAGTGACTGTGTGGGTGGACCCAAACGAAAAGGGAGAAGGGCTAAAGGAAACAGGATTTATTAGGGAAGGTGGTGGAGTGATGGGCACCAGGAGGCCCGGAGACGGAGACGAAGAAGGCGGGTCCCCTCTGGAGGCCGGGCTGGGGCCGGGAGCCGGCGATGGCGGGGGCGGGAGCCGGCGACGGCGGGTCACCTCTGGAGGCCGGACTCCGGAGACGGCGGAGCACCCCCGGGAGCCGGACTCGGGAGACGGCGGAGCACCCCCGGGAGCCGGACTCGGGAGACGGCGGAGCACCCCCGGGAGCCGGACTCGGGCCGGGGGCCGGA
>NW_007579041.1:136206-148381 GCF_000690725.1 Stegastes partitus | reverse complement strand
GTCTATGACCCTCACAACTATAAAGCAATTTATTCTATTCTATTCTATTTTATTCTATTCTAACCATCTTAATCCTTTTCTCTCCCAAGTGCAATGTGACCATGACCAATGGTAAGTTTTCTCACTGCTTCAGAAATATCAGTTAGAAAATACTTCAGAATTTATTGTTGATAATAACCTCTACTTAAACTGATTATTTTTCACAGAAACAGATATCTGTGCTGGAGTGAACAGGTGGGATTTTTCAAACACTTTTTCAACACATTGTGCCAAATGCAGCGTCAACAAAATGCTTATTGTCTGTTTCATTTTCAAACGGCAGCACCAAGCTTCAGCTCCTCCTCGACAGCGGAAACACGAACGGACGTGTCTGTGAATTTTCTGTTGAGGAATTTGCTTGTGCTTCGGTAAGACACCAAAACGTCTCAGATCAACAAAACCACTGCTGTTAACAATAGTTTCAGGTTGATCTTGAGTTTTGGTGTTTTACCTGTTCTTGTTCATTACACAGCTGCCCGCGCTGACAGCAAGGGATCTGGCAGAGATGCTGAAATGTGATCGCTCCTTCAACTCCAGTGGCTCCAGACCCGTCTGGAAGCTTCTCCTGTCCAAAGCCTCACTGGTTCTGGATGGAGCTCTGGATCTTCTCACCAACGCGGTATGAAGACATTTTAGAAATTCAGTGTTTTGGCTTTGCTGTCTCCCACAAACTGATCTGTGATCACTGTCAGATCTTTGTTTTTTGTTTTTTTGTTTTTACAGTGTAGATACAGAAAAGAAATGAAGAGTTCATTTGCAAAAACATCTAAAACTTAATTTTTTGTTGTTTGCTTGAGATAATGTCAAACTGTCAAACTGAAGTTGAGTAGATTTGACTCAGTAGAAAGGACAAAAACAGAGATAACTTAAGTTTGATTGATATTGTCTCAGGTAGACGATGGAAAAATGGGTTTTCTGAAAGTTTGTGAAGATGGAGGTATCTGTTTTTGCAAATTAACTCTTCAAATACTTATTGTAATGTTGTCCCGATTGCTTTTTTAAAGACATATTTTTATAACATTTTTAATGCCTGCGTATACACTGTATTTTTATTTTCTTTCCACGTTATGATTATTTATCTGCATATTTGTGTCTCCTCTTTTCTAAAAACTCTTTACAACCACATCTCGTTCTGTGCTGTAGACTTTCAACCCGAGGGATCCTGCAGTGTCGATGGTTCTGAACGCCATACGAGAAATCCGATTTGACAACATCAGCGTGTCCAGCATCAATGATCCTGCCGTCATCCAGCTGTGGTTTAACCGCCGCCTGCGCCCCTTCCTGTCTGCTGTCTCCCCTGACTTCCTCTCATGTGTCATCACAAAGGGCTTGAACTGCAGCACCTACCAGCGCATGTGAGTAGTGAAACGTTTATCATTTAGAATTACTACAAGGCTGCTGTGGATTCAGTAAAGATCTCCCTCCCCTTTGTGTTATACCAAAATATTGTCATATTCTGCATTAATCGTGTGATCCTTTTGACTCCTTTCTTAACTCAGTGTGCAGGTTTTGAGCCGTCTCCAGCCAAACATGACGCTCGCCACCCAGATGACTGTCTACACACACTTCATCAAGGTTTTCCTGACCAGGAACGACACTGCAGGTAGGCTCCCGTTAAAAATATATGATGGTCCAAGGGGCTTTACTTTTCACGGTACACACAAAACAAAATTGTTGGCTGGATGAAAAGTGGGAAGACAACTTTATATACACACTACATGGAGGTGCAAGGCAGCTGAAATGACTGAACTTACTTCAAGAGGCAACCTCAGAGCTTTCAGTCCTGATTGATTTGACAAATTAAACCATTTTCATTTTAATAAAGGAATCAAGCAGTAATTTACCTTTTTCCATGGACAGCCGTGATTTGATCTCATGCAGTAGTCTGTAAAGAGCAGGGCACAGTGAAAGTAAAAGGTGGTTACCTGAGAAGCTGGCAGCGCTTCATCTGACAGATCACCATGGCCGCCCTTTCTGGTTTCATTTCTGTGAATGCTAAGATCTCTGACAAACACAATGCATTTTCCAATAGACCAATTTTTTGCTAGATTTTTAATAGACCATTTTTCTGGTATCATCACCACAGACATCCAGTTCATAATGCTGCAGATAAAAATTAAAAAATACAAAATTCAATGATAGTCACTGAATAATCATTTCAATTATAATTTTTAAGACTGCCACTTTGATGCCTGTACACTGACTACAAACATAACTTTACAGCTTTTGATTTCAGATTACTTTTTCTTAGGGCCTTCGAAGGTTGTGTCATTTTTAACTCTGCTGTTAGTTGTGTTGATGCACGATCCAGGATGCTTACATGTACAGCTATCATATCACAAGCCATCAAATCAAAACATGTCACAAAGCTTGTCCCTCTAGTCACCAAACACTTTGCCTACTTTGCACAATGAATAGAGGAATGATCTAAATGGACTTGTGTTCAAAAAAATTAATTTGTTTAGTTTAATTAGATTTCATTAAACCATGCTGTGTTTCCTATAATGCCAACATAGGAATGTTTAGCATGTTTGCATTCGGATCGTTTGTCAGTTTAGGTTATGCAAAAAGTCTGTGGATCTCAGTACAACTTATAAATATATGCACCAAACAGACAAGTCATCAAAAAACCATGGAGATGTTTCAGTCTGGATCAAAGTGTCGTTAAAGCCACAAAAAACAAACGTGTACACAATAATCCTAACAATTTTCCATGATTTAAATCTTCTCTTGATATACAAACAACAGTATAAATCATTTAAAACATATTTAAGTCACACATTTTCTTGTACTTGATGCATTTATGTCATACACAGTGGTTACCGGATTTTCTCTCAGAGGAGCAAAGCTGAATCCTGTGTGTTCTTGTGTTTAGACCCAGCCTGCAGTTCAAACATAAACAGCAGTGGACAGTGGGTGCAGAAGAACCTGGGAGGTTTCTCTGCCATCGCGCCCTTTGGAGACCTTCGCATGCTCTACCCCGGATTTTCACCGGTCGGTTATGTTGCATTGTCTTCTATGTTTGTTTATTTGCGGTTTGTTGCCTCTGCAGTGACCATCGGTTTTGCTGTAAATTTACGTGTGTGTCTGTGTGTGTATTCATGCAGATGGAAGCACTGTCGCAGCTGTCACCCAGACAGCTAGCAGAGCTGGCCTCCACACCTGGCCAGCTCACCTCCGCTGAACAGGTCAACATGGTGATGAAACACGTCCCCAACAACCTCCTCGCGGCATTTTTTGATGATTACTCACCTGCTATCGTGGTAAGCATACGTCAACCCTGCAAACTTCCTGCAAACACAAACTCTCAAACAACCTGCTGTGTTTTGTAAAATATAATTTAGTTGGCATAAATTAAGCTGAACAATATTTATCTTCTCATCTGAAGCAGATAATTAACACATTTTGTAACACAATTTAATATTTTTCTGATTGGTCGAAAAAGGTATTATTGAACCTGCTCCAAACAATCTGCTTCTAACAAGTACTTTTATGTCATCTTTTTTTCCTGCAGGGTCATGAAAACTTGTTCCCCCCTCCAGTGAGGTCAGCCATGTTACAAGTTGTGTTCAACCGTGCAAACCTCTCCGATCACTCAGCAGTGAGTGATTCAGCGTTGCTGATTTGGCTCAACAAGCGGCTACAACCGCTGTTGTTCAACCTGTCGCCGAATCATGTCACACTGTTCTTCGGAATACTGGCCGGAAGGAACTGCAGTACTGAGCAACAGGGGTGAGTGCACAGTTATAGAGTGTGTATGAAAGATAGATGCCTCCGGATGTAAAAAGTGAAGCCAATTTGGTCATGCCTTCAACCTGCGTGCTGTCTCTGGTTGCTAAAAAATGTCAAACTATATAGAAGATACTGAGAAAATGACCCTACTTCTCATTTGATTTGTTACTCAGCAAACATTTTCCTTATTGGTTTATGGTCTCAGTCACTAGTTTCAAGTTTCCTTTAATACAGCAGGATGTTTATGTTGTAAATTATGGTTCCATTTAGATGAAAGTAGAATAGATGATAAAGCAGGGTATGTTTTAGTGCAGCCCTTGAGTTCAGATACAGCCCTCAGACATCATGTCCAGTCTTAAACACGATGATGGCCCAAACCCAAGGCTTCAAAAATGGTAACTCACAAACCAGTGGATGTTTTAGATAGTCTGTGGTTTAAAGACACTTACACTTAATTAATGGCTGATTTCATGAATCAATTATTTGAATCATTTCTGAGGATCCTTTCTGTTTTTATCTGTTTCAGTGTAGAGAACCTGAATCTGACGATCCCAACACTCAGCGAAAACACACAGACAGAAGTCTACAATCACATCATAGAGACTCTCAGAGGTAAAGAAACTACACTGACAGAAAACTAGACAAGCGGCCTTACAATGTTGAAGCTGCTTGCTGGATGATTGTTGGCATCAGAAGTAATACTGAGTCGTTTTCTTTTTTTAAAAAAATGTTAATCAAATTCTCAGGCAAAAACACAAACACAAACGATAAACTAAACTAAGTGACAGTTATCCGTTTGTGAAGTAAACAAACCAAATGGATAATGAGAGTGTCACATTCATCTTTCAATTGATTCACTTTGATGGCCTGCATTAAACAAAGTAAAAATAACAATTCTGTTCTTGATTTGTCAGACAGTTAGAAAATGTCGTCAGGTACTGAATGACTGCATGATTTGGAAACCTTTCTGTGCCATCAAAGTCAAAATTATCGCAGTTGGTTTAGACTGCAAGCAAAACCATCGGTCAGAAAGATTATTTTAACCTTTAGTCCAGAAATCTCCAGCTCTGGTCCTCGTGAGCTTCTGTCCTGCAGGTTTTAGATGTTTCCGTACTGCAACACACCTGACTCAGATTAATGAATCATAAACAGACTTGTGTAGAACTTGACAACAAACTGTTGGAGATCCATTCATTTGAGTCAGGTGTGTTGCAGTACAGAAACATCTAAAACCTGCAGGACAGTAGCTCATGAGGACCGGAGTTGGAGATCCCTGCTTTAGTCTCTCTTTGACGGGTTTGGACTTTCACAGGTAAAGACAATCCTCTGTGATCCACTCCAGTTCTGTACTCTAAGTATGAGCTGTTTCCTTCAGATGGTATAGAGTTCAATAAGCCTCTGTGCCTGTTCAGCTGGAATTTAGCCTAAATGTAGACTTAGATAGGTCAAGGCTACAGAAGTCGTCAAAAAGCCACAAACTGATTGATGCCTCAGGATGAGCATTTGTTTACTTTTCTTCTTTACATATGAACAACAAGATACAACACAATGAAAATATGCACTGGTAAAATAAACCTGCATCTTCCTACTTCTGTGACGGCCGGCTCTTATCTCTGCCTCTTAGTGCAGTTCGTTTTTGAGCACTTTTTCCAGTTTTATTGGTGTGAATTAATGCGAGTGTTGTTAGTGATGGTTTTACATGTACATAGTTCATAGTGCTTTGAAGTTGGAAAAGTTAAAGTGAAGCTTTTTTACATACCATGTTTATATATACCTTCTTTTTAACACTCATGATGACATGATGGTTTTCAGACCCACAAAAAAAATAAGCTGACCTCTTCTTCTATTTTAGGCCCTGAACCGCTCCGTTGCTACGGTGACAACTTCAACCACAGTTTCTACACTTTCATAGTGGGCTCATTCGTCGGATTCCAGTTCCCCAACCTGACCACCTTCCTGTCACTCATGCCTCGTGACAATATGCATCAGGTGGGTGTCTAGAATTTAAAAAAAAGAGCAGAACTCCAGATAGATTTCGGGACTTGAGCTGAATTCTGCAAGGAGTAGATAAAAAATGATGAACAGGAGGAGATTCATCTTGTGTTTTCTGCTCTTCAAGCTGGTGAACTCCATCCCTGTGATGGATCTCGGGGCTCTCCTCCGTCACCGTGATGTTGTCGACAACAGTGCACAGCTGTGTGTGCTCTACCAAAACTACGAGGAGATACAGATGTTTCTGGAGAAGGTATGCGCCACACACACACAAACGCACATAAATGTCAAAACATTGTGACGAGATAAATACAATAATCTGTGTATTCTCCACAGGAGTCTCTCCCAGAGGTGGTGAGGCTGCCCACTCTGGAGTGCGTCTGGCCCATAGCTCTCAGCAGCTCCAACAGGGCAGATGTTAGGAGGTGGTTTAACAAAAGCCTTGTACGCTACTACCCTTTGCTTCAAAAGGATCTGATCAGCTCCAGCGCCACACAAAATGCCTCCTGCTTGGCCTTCCAACAGTTGTATGTTTTGTTACAATATAAACTTCTTTTGAGATGAATGTTTGTTTGTTTGTTTATGTTGTATTTTGATTGAATCTTATTTTCTTTCAGTGTCATAACTCTCGGTAACCACAACTACACTGCCGCAGACTTTACCAGGCAAGACGTGTTCACTACCATCAGGGGTTACCTCGTCTCAGGTCAGTCTTCAAACCAAGCCTCTGGAAAAGCAAGCCAGGGTGGCATTAATAAAAAACAGCAGAAATGCTCGTGTATAACTCTGTTGTATTACATTTCCCAGCTCTTACTATTTAGAGTTTATTAGTTCTCTTTTCTTCCTGTCACTTTTTTGTGCTCTTTCCTGCTACAACAATGTGATTTCCCCACTGTGGTGAAAAATAAAGTCCAATCTAATCTAATCTGTGGATTTTGGACTGTTAGAAAACAAACAAGGCACTTAAAGACATCAGACTGTGTATAGGAAAACTACCTTTTCTCATTTCATGTGTTTTTTTGACGTCTTATCGACCAAAGATCAACCGAGAAAAGAACTTGTGAATTTTAGTTGAATTTAGTTTAGATTTTTTACTACACAATATAGATATTAGTATTGGAAAATCTGAAAATAAGTAACATTGCTGTCAGTCAAATTCATTTTTAACTTTATTCATTGTGTGTTTTTTCTCTTTTTTTGACAAAAATGAATTACATTGAAAATATGAGTGTGTTGAGGTGTAGAAAGAGTCTGCCACCATAAATGTACTGTATGTTGTTTCTACAGGTCATTATTTACATGATATTAATATTTCATCATTTAATGTCACCTTATTGTTAATATCATCACATCTGTTGATATTAATAAAACAGACATTTTCAAGTTAATCAGGTAAAACTTTTGTACATTTCAACAAATGCTTAATTTCTGCTTTGATTAAACAGTTGGGAGTTAATCAGGAGAACATGAAATGGGTTTTCTGTCCGAATGTCTAAAAGTTTATCTCCTGTCAGCACAGAAAACCTCCACCTGACTATTTGTACTTTCTTGTTGTAGGCACGTTGCCAAGGTGTTACAACAGCAGCGACCCAGAGCTCAACTCCACGGCTTGGTTTGCTGAGTACATCGGCCCCTTCATGCCGTTTCTCACTCTGGAGTATTTTCAGCAACTTGGATCTGAGCAGGTACTGAACTTGAATCTGAGAATCTTAAACTGCAACTCAAGTTTAGTTGACAGATTAATGACGTACAAACTTGCTCGTTTCTCCTCTCTGCAGGATCTCCAAGTGTTCACAGTGAACCCTCTCAACATTGCGCTCCTCAACCACTCGGTCTTACCTCAGAACCTCACCGACTACTACACTCAGCTCGTGTATCAACAGGACGGCAATTTCAACCCCTTACTGTGAGTTTAAGCCTCTATAAACTGTTGTATCCTCCACACCACTACAGACTCGTGCACTTTTTCATTTTCCCGTCTGATTCCACTCTCTCTTTACAGTCTTCCTCTGCTGTGTCGGTGTGTCGCTCCTGGTCCAGCATTCAGCCAGCTGACTGCAAATGAAAGCATGGTGCTTCTTCCCAACCTCACCGACCTCTGTACAGACCTGGACCCACAGGTAATACACACACACACACACACTCAAGAAAACACAGATGGTGGTACATTTTTCTCTTTAGAAGTATTTTTTTCTGAGTACACAGGGAACAATTTTAAAGGAAAAACATGAAAACAACTGGTAGAGAAAGACAGCGGCTGAGGCATCCAATGTGTCGCTGCATGGATTGATGAAAATGATGTTAATATCATCAGCTTTCATCCCAACTAAATGCTTTTTTTTTTAGATTTTGGACCCACATGATGTGATGATTGAACAGTCTAGTTAAAATTAAAGCTTTTAAGTAATTTTCTTATTGTAATTCAACAGCAACAAAAGAGGCTTGAGGTTAGGTCACATCAGTTTCATAAGAATGGCCCACCTTTTTTTTCTGTAGATCTCTGCTGCTTTGGCTGGTAACTTTGGTGACAAAATCGATGCCACGACCATTGCTGCCCTCGGCAACGAAAGCATCGGCATGTCCACAGGACAGATCAAGATGATAAACCCTCAGCAACTGTTTGCTGCCCTTACAACTCTCCGCCAAGTTATGGGCTGGAACGAAGGCCAGGCCAGGGCCATCATCCAGGCTCTGATGTCTTCAGGGATGATGAAGGTAGCTGCTGTCTGTCACAGATTCAATTCAAACCAGTGGCAGTGAAGTCATTGTTGTGGTCATGTCCTCTTATCTATGTGCTGCCTTCAACATTTTCCATCCCACCAGATCAACAGCTCGTCATCGTTGTTCATGCTGGGCTCTCTCATTGTGGGGGTACCCACCAGAGTGTTCAACAGCATCAGTGTCTCCCAGCTGCTCACTGCATCCAGAAACACTTCAATTCTATCACAGCTGGTGTTCGCCCCACAGGTCATCCAGCAGACCTTTGTTACTCAGGTATGACAGCTTCACTTGTGTTACAGGCTGAATGGTTTTATTTATATGATATTATAGAGATTGAAAAAGTCTGAACCAGGAAAATATGAGAAACCTCAACAGGGATGGAGCACAAACCAATAAAAATGTGGGATATTTAGAGCAGCTAGGCAGGAAGGCTGGTGGCTCGGAGGTGAGCAAAGCTAGAGATCCGTAGACTTGTGATTGGCAAGCAGGCAAACTGGTGCACAAGGGAAGATCCGCACATTAAGACTGGCAAAGCTGGCTGGTTAAGAGCGTCTACTGCCAGCAGGGTGACGGAACAATCTGGTAAAGACTGAGAGAAGCCACCATTGATATTCTGCAGGAGCTGATGAACTACAGGAGTTGAGGTGTGACATCCGCTGGTCCAGCAGAACACAAATGAGCACACACTGACAGAGGAAGGGGAGTCTAGCATCTCATTTGACTCTTGGCAAGAAAGTGAAGAAAGACAAATTATGGCTTTACATTTTGATATCTTATCACTTTATGTCCTTGTCAGTTTAAATCAGCGAATCCCTCAACAAACTATGGAGCCAGGGGAATTCAAAGCCAAACATTTATGTGAAGATAGAAAGTTTCCTGAGGAGAGCTAACTTTCACTGCTCCCCATCCTCCTCTCAGATCATATCAGTGAACACCAACAGCGAGGGGATCATACAGAACATTCCAGATGAACTGGCCACTGAGATTCCTCGAGCTCTGCTTGTCGGTTTCTCAAATAGCAGCAGCGTCATCACCACACTCAACAGGAAGAAATGGAAACGGCAGCAGGTAGGGGGATGCACCGGTGAAGCCTTCTTGTTTTTACACACCTGTTGTATGTGATTACACACTTTGTACTTTTTTTCTTTAATTGTTTTTTTAGGCTGAGTTGTTCTTTAGTGTAATTGGTGTGGAAACTGCGACCACACAGCTGGGAAGTCCAAGCAAGTGAGTTTTCACAAAGTTTTCAATAAGTTTGTGAAACAAGAGACCAGCCAGTAAATGTTCTGCAAATGGGTTTGACTATGCACAGAGCTTATAGTGTGTGTCTGTGTGTGTGTGTGTGTGTGTGTGTGCAGTTTGTCGTCCACTGTCCTGCAAGGGTTCACATGCACCGGAGTGAGGACGATTCAAAGGGTGCAGGTCAAGAGGCTGATCAGAGCCTGTCGGAGAAGAGGCAGGAACAGGGTCAGACTGGTGGAGACTCAGGTGAGTGTGTTTGAATTACTCAAGCTGTCATACAGTCACATTGTGTAGACTCACGGTCCTTCTGAAATCCCTGTCACGTACATTGTAAAAGACTGAGGTAAACACAATGTCCTTCACACACACCAAAGCTGCCCTGCAGAGAAAAAAAATACTGCCTACCTCAGCTTATAAAGACTATACACATATGAGTCAGGTTTTGATTACATGTCTCAGTGTTTTCACTGAAATCCTCCTTTTCTAAGATGTATAGATCATGCTGTATATAAACTGTACAGTGGAACAGTAGACTTTAATTCCAGGTTTTTAAGCTCAACATTTTATTTACCGATGTCCTTCTTCAACATCAAAGACAATACACGATATTAATCACAGTTTTTCCTTTTCTCGCCATCAGCTGACCTGCATGTACAACTACATTAGAGTTGACGCAGACGCCACTAACTTCACCCTCTATCCTCCTGACATGCTGCTGTACTACGAGTAAGAATCTGTCGTGTTCGTTTGTGTGGACTTGAGACCAAACGCAGGTTTTCTTACAATGACGTGACCGTGCTGTCGTTTCTATTTCTTCATACAGTTACTCAGTGGTGCCACAGTCCAGCTGCAGGTCCTATTTTGAACAGCTGGCAGATGCAGACTTCAGTGTTTTCTCGTCGACCCTCAGCTACAAGCGAAATGACCTGTTTGATAATGCCAGGAGCTGCCTGGTGAGTCCCGAAACAACAACAACATCTACAAACTAACGACTAGCTGCTAGTTCAGCGTTATGCAAAGTGTGAACATGGTGACGGAGATAAGTAACGGCAGAAAAGCCCTGCACTTCAGCTTGTTTCAGGCAGGAAAGAAGTCGTGTTTTCCTTGGGCAGGGACTTTGGGCTTTGTAGGGCTACAGTCTGATCTTTCATTTTGCATTGGAGCTGAACACAATCATAATCTCCACAGATGTTTATACTGTAAATGTAGATCTCATCCAGTTCAGAATATGCTCTAATCCACAATGTTTTTATTTTTTCCAAAGGGTATAACAAACACAAGCTTGACTGCGGATGATATATCAGTTTTGGGAAACATGTGCTGCTATCTGGATGGATCCTACATCCAAAACTCTGATCCGTCCATCCTGGAGAAACTCAAGAACTGCCCTGAAATTACTGATGCTCAAGCAGCTGCTGTTGAAACCCTGCTGAGTAGCGGGAGAACACAATACGGGTATCAGCATTACACAATCCTCAGTTTTATTGCCTCACCAAAAATCGTAAAAAGCTGTCTATTGTGTATCATTGTCAGCAAAGGTATTTGTTACACACAGCCTTTGGTGTTCTTGTTTTTTTCAGTGCTCCTTCAACGTGGGATGAGCAAACCCTGAGGAACCTTGGGATGTTACCGTTGTATTTGAAGTCAACCTTCTATGACAACTTCGACAAAGTGAGTCCCGCGTGAAAACATACATTGAGCAGAAAGAGTCAGCTCTTTGGTGTTGGAAAGAGGTTTGGGTTTTTCATGTGTTTCTTTGATTCCTGCGAGCAGAGAACAAAGCGCAGGTTCTTGAGGTACTTCCTGAGAGAGCTAAGGAGCAACAAAGTAAGCAGACAGAAGAGGAGGAGCCTGAAGAGAGAAATAAGAAAGTCCATTAGAAAGAAGTCAAAGCGATCTGCAGGTCAGTCTCTCTGGTGTCACTGCTCTGCCTGTTTGTTCCTCAGAAATTCACAGTTTAACAATTTGGTTTTCTGTGTTTTAGACAACGAATGCACTGTTGGATTGATCACCCAGGTGACCATCAGCGATGAAACATTCCCATTCGACTACGACGATATAAACCAGTTCAACTGCTGCCTCACAGCCGAGACGGTCAAAGACAACTTGAATGCCATCACTGAAAAGGTGGATGAGGAGGAATACCTCGAGATTGTTCTCAGCAAGTTGCGAGAGGTAAGTGACAGAAGCCTTTGAGGATGTGACTGGTGTGTCTGAGCTTTTTTGAACTTAGCAGTGAAGGATGAAGCATGTTGAAAGTGGAGCAGGTGGCACAGGAGTAAAAGAAACACGGTGCAAATATGAAGCATGTGTCACTGTAAAGTCGACTGTGAGGTTCAGCTGAATGTTGTTTAGAATTATTGGTATTTTGATCAGACACTTTTTGATGTATCAGGTTTAATTGTTAGAGGATAATGTCTTGATTTCTCTCCGGGTTCTTCCTCCAAAA
>NW_007579041.1:128282-135406 GCF_000690725.1 Stegastes partitus | reverse complement strand
ACAGGGATTGTAAAAAGGTTACAGCCTACACCTTGTTTTTAGTTCCTGTATTTGAGAAATTCTCTTTTCAAATTGTTTCTTACCATATCGTCTTTATCATTGGAATCCACACTAAATGTCAATTTCAAATTCCTTCTGATTGATTCTTGTATATTTATAGGCTTACGCTGCCAGCTCTACCATCCCAGAGGATCAAATTCAGGTCTTAGGCTCAGTGTCCCGTCTGGCCACTGCTGAAGACATCAACAAGTGGACAATCACTCAGATCGACACACTTGCTGCTTTGATGGACTCATCAAATGGGGAGTGGGACCCAAGCCTGGTGAGCAATGAGAGGCTAATTCATTGTGCAAGTGTGTGTATGGTTGTGTCTTCTTGTAACTGCATGTTTCTCCTCATCTAGGCTAAAGCCATCATCACTAAGTATCTGAGTACAGAAGGGAACACACTTGGCAGTACAGAGCTGAACTTTATTGGAGGACCAAACCTGTGCTCCCTGGACGCAGACGTTCTGAAGAACATTTCCCAACAAAGCCTCAAGTAAGAAGTCAGAGTTGTGTGTACGTTTGGAGGATAGTGACACTGGCGTTATGACATCTGGAATCGTTAATGTCTGGAAGGTGGAAGCACATCCTGTGTAGGACTGAGTCAGGAATCTATAACGAATAACGATATCTAATTCCTGCGTGTACAGCGGCAAGAAACAAATGTATATGACGCCTTTGGAATAACCAGTTTTTTTCTGTGGTAATTAGTCATAAAATATGATCTGTTCTTAATCGAAATCACAAATATAAACAAACTGTGCTTGAGCTATTTACATAGAAGCAATTCTATTCATATACATTAGACATTCACAGTGCTATTGGAAGAACCCAAGGGTTTGTCCAGAAGCTGTAGCTCAGACCCGAACAGGAGATTCAGGAAAATTTTGGACCATTCTTCCCATTAGAACTGCTTCAGTTAAGTCAGATCCATATTGACTGAACAGACAGATATTCTTTGTCGAAGTCGTCCAGCTTCAGTGATTTCTTTGAACCTTAAACTATTGCTCTGGACTTCATTTTAGCCTCACTACATCCTCTGCATTCATAGACAGTTGGTGTAACTGTTGACTGATGAATACTACACTTTTTTTCCAGCTTTATTCAAATCTGCAATTTGTGATTTTGAGTCTTTGAGCGGCATGGTTCACGTGAGCAGATGCTTCTCGGGGAAAAAAAAAAATCTAAATGATGTCAGAGTAGCTCTCATCCTACAATAAATAAACAACTATATAAATAAGTAGAAATTCCCATGAAATATATAAGGTGGGGCTGCAAAGTGGCGCAGTTGGTTAGCACTGTTGCCTCGCAGCAAGAAGGTCACCGCTTCCTCCCACAAGGTCCAAAAACATGTCCGAAAACACATCTAAATTGTCCGTAGGTGTGAATGTGAGTGTGCTTGGTTGTCTGTCTCTAAGTGTAGCCCTGTGATAGACTGGTGACCTGTCCAGGGTGTCCCCTGCCTTCGCCCTAAGTCAGCTGGGATAGACTCCAGCCCCCCATGACCCTAGTGAGGATTAAGCGGTGTATAGATAATGGATGGATGGATTTTTAAACATTACATAAGCCCACACCAGCATGATTCTTCTCTGGATTTTGACATTGGGACAGTCAGAGGACAGTGTTGAGATTAGAGATTAAATGTTGTGTTTTTCTTGAGCAAACTGAGATTAAATTTATATAAGTAAGGACAGTAAAGTTAGAGAAAATTATGAGAAATAAGAGTCTGCATTGGCAATACAGATGAGACAACAAACAGTAAACTCCAGTTAAGAAGTTGAAGCAGCAGCAGCTACTGAGTGACCAATATTTCGATTAACTGATTACAGAAAAAAATAACATGTTAAAAATATAGCACTTTTAATCGCACCTTTCCCAGTTCCCTAATTTCTGGCACAGCGGAAACACTGATGCACACGCTCCAGCCCCGGTTAAGGTGCACCAGTCTGTGAATGTAGTGGACAGATGAAAAATACACAAATAAATATAGATGAAAAATAAACATTTTTGTTGTTTAAGTTCACATATATATCTACTCATTGATTCAGTCGTCAACCAAAATTAGTTTGAATTGAAAAACTTTTGCTTATTGTGTCAAATATTGCTATTTAATTAAAATGTGATTACTCAAGATTAATTAATTACAAAGCCTCTAATTAATTCGATTTTTTTTTTTTAATGATGTCCCACCACTAATTTCAGTATGAGCTGAGCTCAAATCTTCATCAATTGTGAAATAGTAGACCGTTGTCTGGACTGTTTTTCTCATGTGCTCTGTGTTTGTCTCTCCTGCAGAGAAGCCGATGCCCTGGTCGTGTCCAACTGCACCACAGAGAAAAAGAAAGAACTGTTCATCATTGCCAGAGAAGCGTTTAGTGGAAATGCTCGCTCAACTGTCTCCGTTCCCTCTTACCAGCTCATACAGCCCTACATGGGTAGGAAACCACACACACACACACACACACACACACACACACACTGCATGAAGAAAACCTTCATTTAAACTCACTGTTCGTTTCTTTCTTGTCTTGCAGGGGGTGCAACTTCAGATTTTGTCAGGAGTTTATCAACCGCAAACGTCAACATGGACATGACTACCTTCATCAGTCTGGATGAGAATGTTGTGCTGGTCAGTGCTATGTGTCTTCTGCTGTCCTTACAAGTGTCTTTTGTAAATTTAGTCTTTGGGAGGCAGAAGGCTTTGCAAGATCCATCACTTGTTTGTAAAGTTTCAGATCGCACAACAAAGCACAAGACAGACTGAAGTGCTGCTAGATGGTCAGGCCTGGTCATTGAAAAGGCGAGGGGGGTCTGGTGCCATGTAGTTCTCAGATTTGTTTACTGTACTTACTACTATGGACTATACAAAAGATGGTAGCATCCTGGTCTGAAAAATTAAACCGTAACTATTCCCCTCCGTCCCATCAGAATGAATAGCCGCCCGGCACCCCCAAATATTCAGCCCTAGTGCCTATGTCCATCTCTTATGTAACTTAGCCTAATCACTGTGTCCAGCATTGATGGTACTAATTTGTTTGTTGTTCTGTTGGATTAGAAAACTTGTGTTTATTTGTACAGACATTTAAAAATGTATCTGCTCTGCTCTTCCTAGAACCTGACTGTTACTGACGTTAAAAACCTTCTTGGCACCAACTTGCCGGATCTCAAGTCCTACGAAAACCAAACGCAGGTACGAAGCTGGATCAGCAGTAGGGCCCAGTCGCAGCTTGACACACTGGGTATCGGGCTTGAAGGAGGCAGGGCTGACCCGACGACCTCCACCGCCACTACAACTGCCTCCGGCGCCACTACAACCGCCTCCGGCGCCGCGACAACCGCCTCCGGCGCCGCGACAACTGCCTCCGGCGCCGCGACAACCGCCTCCAGCGCTGCTACAACCGCCTCCGGCGCCACTACTACTGCCTCCGGTGTCACTACAACTGCCTCCGGTGCCACTACAACTGCCTCCGGCGCCACTACAACCGCCTCTGGCGTCACTACAACCGCCTCTGGCACCACCGCATCTTCAACATCAACAACAGCAACGACTGTTGGGTCTGGATCCACGAATTCCACAGCGAGTTCTGCTACCACCACAGGTGTGTACTGAAAAAGTAGTAGGATGTAAAAACATGATTAAAGAAACAACAGCTCAGATCTTGCCAGACAACCACAACTGGCATAAAGTTGGTGAAAACAGTCATGAAAAGCTTGAGGGCCGTTTGCAGTGTAAAACACTTGATTCTGGTTTTGCTTTTCCTTGTCATTAATGAAATCTATCATGATGGGTATGAACTTTGGTGATAAAGCGTAATCTGTTACCATAAAGGTGTCTTAACGATGTGGCGGCAAAAAGATGCATCTCTGTATGAACATGTAGACGGTGAAGTTGATTTAATAATAGTATTGTACTTTAAAAAAAGACAGGCAGCCTAAAAGAAGGTTTTACATTTAGTGTCAGATTATCGAGTCACGACTGTATTCAACATTCAGGTCCACGACCATTTAAGTAAAAACATCTGTGAAATAGCGGCAACATCAAATGTAGAGACGAAGGCGCTAATGTTAGACAATCATCAGTTTTTCACATCGGCTAAATTTGTTCGTCGGACTGATACCGATATACGTGAAAAAACACAAATATCCGCCGATACCGATGTGGTCGCCAGTATATCATGCGTCCCTACTTTAACGTATTATATACTGTTTATGTCTCCATGTGGGAAACACCTGAGGCTAGAGGTATTATTTCACATTTGGTTTAAAAAAATTCACTTAGTTTTGGTGGAAGAAGTCACAGTGACCTCACAAAACGTGTTTGGCCACAACGTGGTCGATATATTTGAAGTGAAGGATTAAGGATTCTAAATCAAACATGTGAAACACTGTTATTGATCTGTTTGTGTTTCTGTTTCAGGAAGTGGTTCCCGCATCCGTGCAGACACTGGTTTCTCCCTCCTTGTTCTCCTTGTACTCCTCATCACCTCTCATCACGCTGTGATGTGAAGAAAGCCGATGGCTGATTACTGTAATTCACTGTCTAAAATGCTGAAGTGGATATAAGGATGAAATAATTTGTATTTATCACTAATAGAAGTAAATACTGTCAAAGAGAAGGGCATTTACTACATGCAATATTTTATATGCAACAACAGCACAGTAGATGTAAATAACAAACTCCTGATTTTTTGAATCAATCAGGAGCAAAATTATTTTTAAGGTCATTTATATTTAATTTTCTTTTTTTTCTCTTTGGTTGTTAACGTGATTAAACAGTTTCAGGTTCAAAACTGTGAAGTTAAACAGAAGAATGAAGGTGACAGTTTCCACTGTATTTGTCTTGCTGTATCCATTGTGACAAAGCACTTTCTTTATGCAGGCTTCCCGTGAAAACGCTCTATTAGATCAATAATAAACATATATTGTATATCACTGCAAGATTATCAAGTCTCGTTTTTTTTTTTGCATGATTTCAGGTTGTTAATATTCAAGTATGAAGGAAAGCATTGTAAGAGGGACATATATCATTTCACTGGTACAGTAACACTAAAAACAAATTTAGTTACAAAACAACCATGAACATGTGAATATGGCAGCAAATACCAGCAGAATAAGAGGCATAGACTGACATTTAACAGGGTCACATTCAGTATCATCACGTTTCTGAAACACTTTCACTGTGTCCTCACATGTGGCTGTCTGCTGTGCTAATGTGTTATATATTAGCTGTGGCTGCAGCAAACTTTATCAGTTAATCGTTTTGTCTGTATATAAAAGACATTTTGACATCACCCCTTGTTTTGAGGACGGCCATTTTGAAGCCTTGAGTTTGACATTCGGTTGTCGCCACCTTGGTCTTCTGAAACCAGATGGGATGAGTGAGCTGTGATTTGACTGATAACTGAAAAAAGGACACTATGCGATGTGGTCGCAACCTGCTAATCAGCCCTAAAACACACCCTGCTTCATTGTCTGTATCACTATAATTTTCTAAAAAAAAATAAAAACTAAAAAAAATCAGGCTACATTGAAAAAGACATGAAATGAGTGATTGAGTTCATAGATTTATTAGGTAACAAATCAAGAGAGAAGTTCAATGGTTTTCTCAAAGACATCTATGCAATTGGACTTATTTTTCCAACCAGAAGAGTCGCCCCCTGCTGGCTGTTAGAAAGAATTCAGTTTTGAGTCACCATCACTTTTCAGAACCAAAGACTGCGGCCAATTTGTTTTAAAATGTCATAATATAGTTTTAAAAAAAAGGCTCTGTATAGTTTTTCGGAGCCCAAGGTGTGCTTCAAAACTCCAAAGCTGTTCATTTTATTATGTACAGCACAGAAAAGCATCAAATTCTCATTTTTAAAGAAGGTTGAAAACAGCAAAAGCCTGTTTCTTTTTTTTTTTTTTAACTTAGAAATCACTCCAATGTTTAGTGGATTATCAAAATTAATCTGATGAAGTAGTTTATCAATCAGCCAGTCGTTGCAGCTCTAATGTAAGTTATAAGCGTTTGTACACGCCAAGTACACGCTTGCAGGTTGGACAGATGTGCGTGGCGTCTTTCAGTCTGTCCACACAGAATGGGATGAGGCAGCAACCTAAAACACAACTGGACAAGACAGAAGCCAATGTCAGGAAATAATCAGTTACAAAAAAAAGAATGGATGAAGTTAATGCATTCAGTCAATTCTTCATCATTTATGTTGGCAATTTTAGAAAAAAAACATTCTCCATGTTATTGGCAAGTTTATGGGATGGTGATGCAGGTCTAATGGTTACGTCAACACTTTGGTCCAAATGGCAGCTGTCAAAAAAAGATAAAATAAATGTATGGACAGGAACAGAGGATGAATCATCAACATGTCAAAATCTCCAATTTCCCTCAATGTTCCACTTTTTTTTTAACAAAAATGTTTTGAAGCATACATATCAAAACAATATTTATTGGATTTATAATGCTCAAGAACTAATTATCTTGAAAAATTATTTAAGAACCACTTGAAAAAAAAAAAAAAGGTTCTTTATGTAACAAAGTGGGTCCAGGATCTTTAAAAAAAATGTTTTAACCTATTATTGCTAAAATTCTTCCAAGGTTTGAGATCCCAGAAGCAGCCACTAACAAAGAACACAAATACAAAGAACTCTGTGATAAGAAATGCTGTAATCTGGTGATTGTTTAAATATGAAATGGTTCTTTTAACATTGCAATGAATTAAAGGTGATTTCGTGTAACCATTGAATTAAAGCTGCACAGTTAAAGATGAGAGAAGGGGTGAAAATGTCAAGAGATCAGGAAAGGTTCGTGTCCCTGTAACAGCTCAGGTCTAGACATATGAGGCCACCGTCTGCGACTCATTGCTAAAGCAGCTGATGGTTCCTCTTTTTACCAGCATGTATCCTGTGATCGCCAGACTGGGTTCATTGCTATTACCAAATACGTGACTCAGATCCTAAAGGTGTCACATATATGAGCTAAAGAGGAAACGCCTATTAGAAATGTGTGTAATCAAGTGTGTGTGCTAAGGATGAAAACTGTGTGGTAGGGGGAGAGTTGAATACAGCATAAAAAGGCCTGACAAC
>NW_007579041.1:126381-127017 GCF_000690725.1 Stegastes partitus | reverse complement strand
GAGTGTATGTGGTTTTACAGCCTCACTGGGGGGCTACCAAAGTTAAGATCTTTAATTTAAATGAGCGGTAAAAGGAAGCAGGAGATGCCGGAGTCTTTCTTACCCACAGAGGAAGAGTCCTCCACACCAGAGGTATGTGAGCGTACCAGAGGAGTAGTCCACCTTGGACAGGACGGACTGGTGGCAGCTGGGACAGTCCATCCGAACTGGTTTGTCTGCTAGCGGACCGGCGATGACTGCAGAAACACCACCAAAACAGAGTGGTGAATAAAATGAGATAATTCAGTAAAGTTACAGGACATGAGTGCTGTGTTTGTTATGCAACCCCCTGGTCTGAAACAAACAGACTCACCAGCAGGAACTTGTTCAGTTTCCATCATTCCTGGAAGCAATCAATAACATGAAAGTAAATAAATACTGACAAATGCATGTTTCATGACGCACAAATATGAACACGATCTGGAAATGTGACGTCATTTAACATAATAATTTAATTCATAGGAAATGAGCTAACATGACATTTAAACTAAAAAATGAATATATATTTGAGGTTAAATTTATTTGTAAAACAGTTCATTCAAGCTGGTTGGTAATACATTTGAGGAGAGCAACCTTTGTAAACTATTTTTTTTTTAA
>NW_007579041.1:116578-125170 GCF_000690725.1 Stegastes partitus | reverse complement strand
TACTTACAGTTTGTCGGAGACTGTGTGGCTGCAGAGAGGACAGCTTTCCAACAGGACAGACACTGTTCGTACTGTGGGCAAATACTGACTGAACTTAACCCACTGAGCTTTGTTTTTTCTTCTGCAGTCATCGCCTTTGACACTGAACCTACTGACACAGACACACATGAGTAAATTAGCTTCTTAATTCTGTGGATAAGCACCTCTGGTGTCAATATTCACTTAGACTATGTGTTGTTGTTGTTGTTGTTGTTGTCATGGTGCGCTTCTTCAGTCATCACCAACAGAATTTGCTAAAGAAAATAACTGCTCCCTCAGTCATGGGAGCAGATCTCTTTTTTAATTACTAATTTCCAACTCAACAGCTGCTGACTATACGCAGCTAGTGTTTCTAAGATGTAAAAACATTCAGGATATTGGAAAAGCATATAAAACATCTCGGTTTTTGAGAGACTTGCAGCACATGACGCTATCTACAGGCAAATAAACCTCCATTCAGAGTGAAATTAGCAGCACATGTTCCTACTGCTCCGAATTAGAGCTGGAATTTACCTCTGCTGAACACTGTGGAGCTGAATTCATGATCACACGGCGACAGTCGGTTCAACACAGAAGGATTAAAGTCGCCCCGGTATACCATCTACAACTTGTGCATCAGTTCGTCCTTATACGTGCATTTGTTTTTGGAAACTTTGTGATCTGGACGAGAATTTAAATGAAACAAAGTGAGAATGAAAGTTTGGTGAATGAGCAGAAACGGTCCACAAAGAAACACTGCAGTACAATAAGATGAAAGATTTTTAATCAGTAAAAACCGGTGCAATATTTCACATGTAAACAATTGCAGCATCTCATTCTTAATACCTGAAGAGTTACATAGAAATATTTTAGTGACTCGACGATTCCTGTAAAAATAGATCAGTTTAACAAAACAACTATATCCCCTTCAAAAAAAAAAAAACAACACAAAACTTGTTGATTAATTTAAGTGCTTTAAGCTCACCTGAACGTCAAATGAACGTTTGTGACGTCTTCAGATTTAAATAACTTCTCAGCTTCATTAGTCGCCCTCCGACCCTGCAGCCAAAGTCTGCGTCACTAGAACTCAGTTTAAAGACGACTGAAAGAAATGCTTTATTTTCTGGGTTTCATATTTCACAGCTAATTTCGTGGACGCTTTACTCGTCATTTCCAAAGACAACAGCTCGTGATATTACAAGACGAAAGCAGTTACAGATAGGTAGGGAGACAGTGTCTGCTCATAACACTTAAAGTACGAGTGAAAAACGAGGAGATGTGTTTTTAAGTATAACTGCTGTGTCTAATCATACGAGGTTTTCCAACGTAGCTGGAAGGTACAAATGGTACAAATTCAATTAATACGCAGCCCAACGCTGTCCGTTACCAGGTGGATCGATAATGTGTTGAAATCAGCAAAACACCAGCTGATCTTCATAAAATTATGAGGAAAGTTTCCATGAAGTTAGCTAAGAAAACAAACAAACAAATAAACAACACTCTCTATTCTCTATTCTGTGTCCAGGGCCTTCATTTAGCTCACGGTTAGAGAGAACCAGGCCTTTATTTCTGGTTTCGCTTGTTCCTAAGTTCCTGCAAAACTTCCTCCGTGTTCAAATACTGATAGAAGATTAGAACGTCCATTTTATCAGCACTCGCTCCACCAGACAGTTTTCATGTGAAACAACGCGCATTCGGTCGTTCCATCTGAAATCGCATTTTTTAAAGAACAATTTCTGCTCGACCATCTCTGAGTTGCGAGAAAATTTTAGAACATAAAATACTCATTTTAATAAAGGCATTTGAGAAATGTAGCTTGATACATCAACTACTTTCCAAGAAGAAGAAAAAAAAAAAAAGAATTCCATGTAGACCCACTTGTAGCATGTTTTTTTCACGCATTAAATGTGTGGCACTAATATGTTTAAGTGTTAATGACAAAAGCCTGACTACTTGCAAGTAGATCAAACAGTCTTGGAAAGTATTTAAAATATCTAATATTTCACAAATACCTTTTTTTAATGTCCACAGTTTAAAGCAGATCAGCTGGTTGAGCAGAAAGGCCCCTGATGATTTGAGATGGAAGAACCCAATCAGGAGTGTGGACAGAGCAGTGAATATAACAAAGCTCTGCATAAATGGACATTATGCTGAATGAACCAGCCTTTGTCGCAGGCTACAGGTGATTTAAACTGATCACCGTGGTCCTATAATTCGGCCTGTATTAGTTTGTGCCTTCTGAGTTTACAGTAAATAACAGTTTGGCTGCAGGGTCTGTGTCGTAGGTTTCCTTCACACTAAAAAATTAAATCTTTGCAAGCGCAGCATCAGAACTGAGAAGTTTGAATTTGAAACTTGGTACTAAATTCCCAAACTAGTGTGTTTTCTAAGATTGAATAAGCTCACATCATCACAGCACTTTGGAGGATTCTGACTCTGCAGATTCCCTTCGCTGCGTATTCATCGTGACTTAGAGTCCTGACTGAGCAGCAGCCTTTTATCTGCCATCTCGTCCTCATTTGCCTCTCATGAGGAAGTATACTGGGTCGTTGCCTTTTGGGGTTTCACCTCATTACAACTTCCTTTTCCTCCTGTTTCACCACCTCTCAGGTCTCATCACAGGTTGTTTTTTTTTTCCCTCTTTCAGTTCAGCCCTTCCTTCATTTCCTGGCCCAGTTTCCTCTCTCCTCCTCTCCTATGTGTCATTCTCAGGATTCCCTGCAGACCCGTGCTCAGGAGGCCATATGGCTTCTTTTCTGCTCTGCCTCTTTTCTCTCCACCTCGGCCTGCTCTCTGGCCTCTGTCCTGTCCTTCAGCGCCCTCAGCAGGACCCTGAGCAGTGTGTTCTCATTCAGCAGGTTCTCAGAAGTGTCTGCCAGCTCCTGCAGCCGCCTCACCGCCTCCCCGAGCTGCCGGCTTTTCTCCCGGTGCTGCTCCTCTAAACTCTGCCTCTCTCGCTGCAGCTCCTCGTTCTCCGCTTCCAGGCTGCGAGCGTCGAACGCCAGCCGCCGGTTGTCGCGCCAGAGCTGCGACAGCTGTTGGGAGAGACGTTCGCGGGCGTGATGCAGCGCTTGGACTTCGTGCTGCAGTGTCAGAAACTCTGCACGGAGGACGGCGCTGAGTCCCGGACTCTCGGCCTCGACAGATGGTTTGTCGGCATAATGCACAGAGCCGGAGTGCTGCAGGATGAAGCGGAGGAGGTTGGGCAGCGTGATGGGAAGGTCATCAGGAAACTTCACGCTGAGATGTTTTCTTCAAGGGAAGGAATACAAGAGAGAACATTTTTATATGAGTGAAACAGTTTCTAAGTTTCTTTTTTCAATAATTTTCCTTTGTGAAATAATATTGTACATGTTTTCATTCTATTTTTCATTTTTATTCATTTAACAAGGTAAAAGGTCAGATGTGACCAAGAAGGCAGCGTGAGATGTTGTCACAGTACATCAAATAATACAAAGACAACTATCACACATTATGAAAGATGCAAACAGCTATTAACAGTTTTCTAGTTAAGATACATGAACAGATATGAGCCCAAACCAAATCAGTACTGTCTGCATTTCAGTATTTGAATTACAGTCGTGACTCGATAATCCGACACTAAATATAAAACCTTCTTTTATGTCGGATAGCAAGACTGTTGGACTGTCAAGACGGAGGTTGAGATACAAGGAGGGCTTGATGCTTGAAGGGTCATTCGTTGTTAATATTTATTGTTCATAGTTGTTATAATACCTAGTAGGGCTGGTCCCAGTAGCACTTTCTGCTCTCTGGATATTCAGGCTCAATTAATGATGAATATCTGAATATTTGTATGACGTTCACACAGCAGATCACATACAAGTCGCATTTAATTGGAAATGTGAACGAACTCGCAAAAAATTGGATTTCACAAAAAAAAATTGAGCATTAAGTCCTGCAGTCTGAACGTAGCCAATCTGTGGGATTGTTCAGTCAGAGAATACGCCGTAATCCTTAATTGGGACATAAAATGTCATATCGGAGTCTGAATCCAAGGCTGTCGATATGTTAAGGCTATTTTTCATGGGTTCTGTTCGTTTTTCCTAAAAACCTGTCGGATAGCAAGGTGTTCAGATTGTTAAGGGTCGGATTATCGAGTCACGACTGTACCCTGAAAGTATATCCCGGATTCTATTGAGAAAAGCACCTTTGCGTCTCGACTACATTCAAACACTGATGTCCAGTGATGTGTTCTTGTTTGTATCTCTTCATAATTATTCTCACCTGTACTTGGGAAAGAGAAGAATTGAGGGAACATGATCCACCATGAACTCCCAAGGAAGGTCATTACGTGCAACATTTACCCTAAAAAGAGAAAAATGTGGTTATTATTTGTTATTTTACTTAAAAATGTAGATCAGAGAACTGAGGCTAAAGTCTTAATGCAAGTTTATTTTGTAAATAATGTAAACAACGTATACCTACCTACAACATGAAACACCTTCGTAAGCAGACATAAAAACAAACATAGATACGGCGTACCTGGCCACGGTGATGGTGCTGTTTCCCTGTAATAATCTGGCCAGCTGGATGACGATGTGGTTGAGAACAGAGCAGAAGCCACACCACTGAGTGTAGTAGAACAGCAGCACATCCTAACACACACACACACACACACACACACACACACACACATTTAGGTTAGCATTATAGTTCAGCTTAAGAAATCAATTATGTTTCCCCCTATAAAAGTCAACTGCCTGCTCCATGAGACCTTCACGATGTGCTGATGCTTCATTAAGTCACATCTTCACGGCTCTCTAACAACAGGCAGAAAGCATCAGTCCAAACCCCAACAAAAGCATACTGACAGACCCGCTGTTTGTTATTATGTACCGGAAGTGCAAAACCTCTTCAAACAGTGGAAATGAGCTATAAAAGATAAGCTGATGTGTACACACAGAATACTAGCGAGCAGGACTTGTATTTATAAATGAATGTCCATTGCATTAACCAAACAAGTTAACACAATGTTGATTAAGCCTTTCAGCACCAGGAAAATCTATGTTTTGCTGTATACTAGAGTTTTAAGCTCCTCCACTCCCTCCCTATATTGAAACAAATTCGCCTTAAATGACATACCAGAATTAAAATGGCCATGGCTCCTTGACCACTCTGATTATATACATGAATGACGTCTCATAATAGTGGCCGAAAAGCTGGAGGATGCTATTTTTGCAAAGACGAACAGTTCCTGAATCCTGCGACACTCAACATGTCTATGCGTGGGGGAAACCGACAGAAGGAACCAAGGGCACAAGTATCGTCAGGATGTTTTTAGGCTTAAATCTGCTTTCTGTGCTGACATTTCTCAGCTGGCGCATTAGTCGCAACATCAAACAGCAATAGTTTGTTTGCCTGAGCTAAAGAAGGAAAGCAACAGCAGCAACGGAGACAGAAGACTACAGCTGCAGCTACAGGTGGGATCGTGAGTAAAAACCCCAGAAGTGTCAAAAGTGTTTGTGTAGTTACTCTCACTACCAGAAGGGGGAGACAAAAGTTTGCCACTGAAGCTTTGAAATACGCATAGAAGTAAATTTGCGGGCAAACATTTTCTATGTTTTTATAAAATTAGATTTGGCAAAACAGGGAGGTCAAACTTCATTTTATATATTTTCTATGATGTTTTTCATATAATGAGGGTGTAGTGGCCAAGAAGAGGCTAAAGCAGAGTCACCTTCTGAATGTCCATGACGGACGGCAGGAAGGTGGAAGTGGTCAGTTCTGTGATGAGGAGGCGTGGAGGTGAGTGCTGGTGTTGGTGTGGACGCTTGGCCGCCTCATCGCCTCCCCTCCTGTCCTCTCCAACCAAGTGTCTCTGCAGGACACTGTACGGGGCGCTGAAGTTCCTGATGAAGGCCTCTGAATGAAGCACAAACCATTAAAACACAATTACTGTCGGGGTCACACACGGTAAGACGCTGGGTCTGAGGATGTCTGGCACGGATTTGTCAACGTTCAAGGTACACGGAGAAGTAAACGGTTCTAAAAGGTTAAAACTCCTCTTAACGCTTCTGGTAATAATAACAGCTTTATAGTGGGATCCACGTGTTTCAAAGGATGTACCAAAATGATATTTAGGTGAGACTTAAAATGTAAAGAGCAGATCAGTGGCAAGAGCTTTAACAGTACTGTGTTATTACATGCGATACTACTGAACTGCCAGCAATATAAAGAGAAAATATTTATGACGAACACTGACATGAAAACTGGAATGTCATTACTTTAATCCCCCTCTATGTGCCAGACAACAGACTTTAACTAATTAATGTATAAAATCAGAGCCTCAGTAAAACAGCCCGATGTGTAACTTCCTTTCTAAAACCCTTTTAAATCTCTTTGATAACTTAAAACACCCTGAGCACAGCTACAGCCTGCTGCCTGTTTGATCACACCAGCCAAAAAACAAGTGTGCTAACGTCACAGTGGATCAAGAAGCACAAGCAGATTCTTTTGTGCTAATTAGAAGTAATAAAACGCACCAGCAGGAGCAAAAACATCATCATTAAAGGTTAGAAAAATCCCCACATACACCTCTGAAGGTCACAACACCTTCTGTTCAATGTACTGAAAATGTCTTTGCACTGACGGCTACCTGAAAGCCCGTGCATGTGTACACTATGCAGAAGACAATAAATAATATATCATATCAGCTAATCTGCTGATGTGCACAATCAGTAAATCTAACCAGACACAGATGCTAACTTGACGCCTCAAATTTCAATGCAGTTTTTGCAAATATGTGAACAGGCGCTAATCATGTCAACAGAGGAATATCCAGATTCATCAAGAGAAAGCACAAATAAACTCAAATATGTGTCTCTAAACTAAAGCTGGACCCAACATAATGGAATTCAGCACACACAGTCCCAGCCAGGCCCCAGCGCTCTACATCTAAATTACATTTGAAGGTTTGCAAAACTGATCATCTATTATACAACAGCCATTGTTCAAGCTATACCACAATTATTTTCATTGTTGATTATTGAGTTGATAAATATATTAGTTGTTTGGTTGATAAAATCTCGAAAACGTGGAGAAAAATGCCAGCCAGTGTTTCCCAAAGTCAAAAATGACATCCTTGAATGTCTTGTTCTGTCCACAACCCAAAGGTATTTAGTTTATTGTCATAGAGGAGTAGAGAAAGCAGGATATATTGTGATTTAGGTGGCTGGAATCAGAGGATTTTAACAATTTGGCCAAATCATTAACGATTAATGGTCGACACTTACAGTCGTCCTCAAATGTATTCATATTCTTCCATTAAAGAAAAGGCAAAATTAACAAAAGTCCTTCAAATAACTAGAAACTGAAAAAAGTAATAATAAATAAAAATTTGCTCAATTATAATTTAGTGAAATAAGATATTGCTTTTGAATTGTGGTTGACAAGAATAATTTAAAAAAAACAAAACTCTCCCAGACAAATTAGAGCACTTTGCTGATGAGCAGTGGACCAGAATAGCTGTCAACAGGTGCAGAAGTCTGATTGAGAGTTACAGAAAACACTTGATTGCAGTGATTGGCTCAAAGGGTTGTTCAACTAAATATTAGTTTACAGGTCCCATCATGCTTGTTTACTTGTATGTTGTTTTCTGTTTGTTTGTTTTGTTTTTTAATATTTCTGTTGAATCAAAATTCAAAAGCAACGTCATGACTTTCATTCAATTTTTATTTATTATTACTTTTGTCAATTTATACTTATTTCAGTGACAGCTGTTTTTTTTTTCCTTCTTTAATGGGAGGGTATGATTACATTTGAGGACGACTGTACACGAGGGTACGTCAAAAAGTTCTCAGCCTCACCAGAAAACGTTACAAGAGAAAAACTGTTTTTGCAGTATTTTTTTAACATAGTCTCCTCTAACTTCAGTGCACTTGGTCCACTGATGTCAAACTTCATTGTCCCTGTTACGCTCCTCAACAGCAAGAATGTGGCGACCACACAAGTGAGATTTCAGTTTGGGAAACTGATAGAAGTCAGACGGTGTAGGTCGGGTAAGTAAGGTGCATGTTGTAACAGTTTAAAGCCACAATTAGCTGTTTTCTGCCACCTGAACAGTGTGGACGGACACACTGTCTGGAAGCAACAGCAGCCAGCTCCAAGCTTTCCTCTCCTTTTTTCTTTGATTGCCTCAAACATTTGAGTTTTTAATAGACAGTGATATAAGGCCTTTATACTACACAGTTATTTTGAGATTGTGGCTCGTGAAGCATTTTTGGCTTCTTTCTTGAAAGCAGAGGTCAGTCTGTTATCTGCAATCACCTCCACCTGAAACAAACTAGTTGCCTCCAACAATTTCTCTGCCTTTTTGATACTATCCATCCAACAGGCATGTTTACTTCAAGGAAAGTACCCTCCATGTGATGGCCCCCCGTTATTTGTTTGCCATTAGAAGGTAATTAACGACCCTGACTTAACTTCAGCCATAAGAGTAACAAACACAACTGAGCATGCAATGTGAATGAAATTCTGTCCTCGTCTTACCCAGAGACTCTGTCAGTGTGGCTGCTGGGCTGCGGTGAAGAACATAATGAACCTCATCCTTCAGGT
>NW_007579041.1:105439-116568 GCF_000690725.1 Stegastes partitus | reverse complement strand
TGGAGAAAAATGCCAGCCAGTGTTTCCCAAAGTCAAAAATGACATCCTCGAATGTCTTGTTCTGTCCACAAGCCAAAGATATTTAGTCTATTGTCATAGAGGAGTAGAGAAAGCAGGATATATTGTGATTTAGGTGGCTGGAATCAGAGGATTTTAACAAATTGGCCAAATCATTAAAGATTAATGGTCGACACTTATAGTCGTCCTCAAATGTATTCATACTCTTCCATTAAAGAAAAGGAAATATTAACAAATGTCCTTCAAATAACTAGAAACTGAAAAAAGTAAAAATAACTAAAAATTTGTTAAATTATAATTTAGTGAAATAAGATATTGCTTTTGAATTGTGGTTGAAAAGAATAATTGGAAAAAACAAAACTGTCCCAGACAAATTAGAGCACTTTGCTGATGACTTCAGTCATAAGAGTAACAAACACAACTCAGCATGCGATGTGAATGAAATTCTGTCCTCGTCTTACCCAGAGACTCTGTCAGTGTGGCTGCTGGGCTGCGGTGAAGAACATAATGAACCTCATCCTTCAGGTTCACAATAGCTGCAAATGACCCGTCACCGCTTCCATCGAGCTGTGCACCAGCCTCCTGGTGAAGAGAAGCACTTGTGTTGACGGATGCTCCGAGCCTCACAGCCAGAGGCCAGTTCAGAGCAACGTCCAGCACGTAAAACCTGAGTGTCCTGTTGGTCTGACACCGGAGTCCTGTGATGCCGTCTCCCTCCTGCTCAGGGGCAGAGGACGGAGGGATCGGGGTAGAAGGAGGCGTGAGGGGAACTCGTTGCATCTCTGGCTCCTCTTTGGCTTGTGACTCATTGAGTTGAGGTTCTACTTTTCTGCAGCAGGCACTGTATTGACTAAACGGGCTGTAGCTGTTCAGAAAGTTGCTACAGCCCATTGAGGTTGCAGTATTGATGGAGATGGGGGAAAGTAGTCGGTGGAGGCAGCAGTGTCTGAGATAACTCTGAAACACGTCCCCTCCCTGAGCGGTGGAAGGGAACGAGCAGCGAAGAGGCGAGGCGGTGAGGCTGGGCCACGATGAGCTGAGGCACACCTCGCACACACTGGTACTGGACTCGGGGAGAGCGACTGACTGGCAGCACAGTGAGTGGGAAGTGAACCCATCCAAGGTCGAGTGGTTACTGTTGTCGCAGGAATGATAACGCACAGCAATGTCTGCAACCTGAAAGAGACAAAAAAAGGCAGAAAAATAATGATAATGTTCTTTGTGTAGAAATTAGTGGAGTTGCATAACGCCTCACAAGACAAGAAAAAAACAAAGGTCAAACTGAATTATACTAATGCGAGGACATAAGCAAAAAAATGTATTAGAAAATCAGAATAGAAGGGACAGTGCCTATTCGCAGGCAGGAAACTGGAAGAATGTCTTTCAGAGGACATATGTCTACAGAAGGGACTTGAAAAACTACGAGCTCCTGCAGCGAGGAATTTCAAAGTTGAGCAGTAATTCTTTCACACTTAAGGAAACTGGTTCATGAAAAACTTCAGGATGCAGTCTAGCTCATAAAGCATCAGCAATTCACAGATGTATTTGAGGGCTAGATCTGATTTATTCTTGAATGCACTGCTGCAGTGCGGGACTTTTAAATATAAATCAATACAATGAGTTCACACAACACTGATTGAGCCTACTGGCAACGGGAAAATCTCTATATTTCGCAGTATACTGACGTTTTAATCTGGAGTTTTAGGCTGACACGCTGGTTGTGCTGCATTTTACACCAACCAGCCATGACTGGCTCGTCGGGGCTGGAGAGAGGAGCAAACACAGCAACTAAGACAGAGCAGGCTACAGCTGTGGCTCCACATCAGGTAGTGTCAGCAGCAACTAGGAGCAAAATTCCTGACAGTGTTGATGTCAATCCACTACAGCCAGTAGAAGGAGAAAAAAAAAAGTTCCACCGTCTAGGTTTAATAAAATCTGATATTATTTTCTGAAATGAACTTCTAGCCAGTAAGCGAAGGCTACAATTAGGATGAAGCAGTCACGCGTCCCTTGCATTTTGAACCGCCGGCAATCGAAAAAGACAACGGAAAAATCCACAACATGTTGTTAGAGCTAGATTGTACACTAGACCACTTGAAAGACGTCTGTGAAGATTCTCAGTCGTCCAGGTCATGGTTATTCTCATGGATTAATCGTAGCAACTGGACGTGCTTGAGTTCCTTGAGGACGTTCCACCTCTCATCCAAGAGGCTTCATCAGTTCTGACTGACTAGTTGGGAGTTCCAGATACTTATATCCTTATGGAGCCATTAACACCTGAGTTTCGGTTTCAGTTGGGGGTTTGTTGCTCCTCCCCCTCGTTATGAGTTATGAGATCTCTCTCCAGGAAGATGAAACCACATTCACACCTGGCAACAAAAGACCCAAACGTACCCCACTGTGGCAGGGGAAGCACTAACGACTCATCTAATTTAAATATGATTTTAGGTGAAAAAAAAAAGAAAAAAAAATCCCACTCTAAAAACTTTCTCTTCTCAAGCTTGTTATCTGAGGTTGTAGTAATGTGACTCCCCTATCACTGCTCACCTGCTGTAGTAGGGCGCTGGGCTTGGAGCCCAGTGGATTGTGTGGCAGGAACAGCAGCAGTGCAGGGCCTTTAGTCAGCTCCTGTTCCAGCAGGCGGGACTTTGTTCCTGGAGGCTGCAGCCACTGGAGGACGGTCTCGTGGTTTTCAAACACCCAACTACAGATGGCGCCTGATGTGAAGTTACGTTCTCTTCTAGGGAATATCTGACCCCAAAACAAAACCAAAGAACACCATACAGCACAGGTGCAAGGGCTTAGTATGCATCCATAATTATAACAAAATGCATTCAGCAGCTAATTACATTTTTTTTCATCTCTGTCGTGGCCTGGTGCCACTGCTTACCAAAGAGGAGTTAAATCTTCTGTGGAGGTAAATGGTTTCATCTTCTCTCAGTGGGATGGCCTCTGCCACCTGCTTGTTGGTCACAACCCCAAAACGTACTACACCACGGAAATCTGTACCATAAAAACAGAGAAACTCAGGACTAAAGACTGAAAACATTCTACCCTCTCAATCCTCAACTGCAGTACATTTAAAAAACTGATCAGCAAACACATAGTAACTTTACATATCACATGTCTACCGTGATTTCCGGACTATAAGCTGCTACTTTTTTCACACGCTTTGAACACTGCAGCTTAAACAATGATGCGATGAATTTATGGATTTTTATGAATTTGCATCGAGACGAAAGTGACAATGAGAGCGACAACGAAAGAGAGACTGAGGAAGTGTGTGACCAAGTCATTTTTAGGCTGTTCAATCCTGACACTGAAGAAGACGACTTCAGTGGTTTTAGTGCAGGAGGAAGATAAAGATAGCGATCGATGACTTTTCCTGGTAGGCTACTGTATTTTTTATTTTTTTAACCAGCCGTGTTACAAGAAAAAAGCATTTACGGTACGTATTTGTGTAGGTTACCGGTACGTATTTAATTAAAAGTTAAAAAAATCTTTCTGTGTAAATATGTCATGTTACAATGCAGACACCTGCAGCTTATAGACAAGTGCGGCCTCTAAATGTGCACATTTTGTTTTCTTTTTAAAGTTAGTGGGTGCGGCTTATATTCAGGTGCGCTCAATAGTCCGAAAATCACGGTATGTGTTGTTCCAATATTATACACTCTCATTTCTGTCCCAACAGTCAAACCTTCCCACAAATTTTCACCATGCCTTTCACACCTGACCTGATCAAAATGTCCACAGAGTCAAAACTACTATCCTCACACCAGTATGATCACTTCTTACCCCTTTTCAGGGCCTGCAGGGCAGAGGCCAGATATGTGATGTACCCCGGAGGCTGAGGAGAGGAGTTAAACTGGAAGAAACCCACGACTCGAGACTAGAAACACACAAGAGACAACCAGTTACAACTTTTGTAAATACAACTACAGCAAAAGACAGCAGCTAAATAAAGACACGGCGAATGTACCACAGTTCAACCCAGACATAAAGGAATTCAGTGTATTTCTAAAAGAGAGCTCAAACAGCAAACTGCTCATCGTAAGCTCGCTGGACGACATATTCAACCAGCACACGCAGTAAGTAACTTAGTGGGTGTTTCTCTGCTAGGTCTTCATCAGATATACAAAGCTAAACGATACCTCGTGATAAGAGAGAAACTCCTCCAGCTGCGCTCTTGATGGGAGGTAAGTCAGCGGTGTGATGACTCTCAGGATGAAACTTTCCACATATGGAGCCACAAACGGACCTTTGTACTCTATTGGCCCAAACCTGCAGAAAACACAGACATAGTGGATCAATTAGGAGACACTTTCAGCTCTCTTGCACCTTTTCAATGAGCACATGCAAGTGGGAACATACTTTCAGTAGTCAAAGCTGCCCTGAATGCATACATGTGCGTAGAAATGCTTAAATAATGATCTGACAGGCGACTCATCTAACTATCCTGACTTCTACTTCCACTGAACAGAGACTTCAAACTTGTCTGTTTCCAAATGAAAACAAAGGTGGCAGCCAGCTGGTTAGTTGGATAGAAAACAGACTCACAACTCAAGTTCAAAATGCTTTCATCATATAGTACAAGCAACATTTTGGGGATTTGAGATTTTGAGTCCTGTCTAAAGTCAGAAGTCAATGATTGACCCAGTTGACTTATTAGTTTTTTCTGATTTATTTTCAGTTTTCGTTGCAGTTATTTTTAAGAAAACTATTTAGTCAGGCTTAGGAAAAGATAATGTTTTTGTTAAAAATAGATCCTTCCATAACATTAACATAAAGAAACCCATTCTGCCTGAAAGCACTGAAGGACAGCTTCTTCCTTGTGCATTTCTCTACTTAATATTCCCCAGTAGGCACAATTTAAGGGCTTATTTTGCTAAATTTTCCTTGAAGAGAGCATGCCAAAGAGCCCTCTAGTTTTCTCAGGTTTACAATTTTATGCTTCATGCTCTGCTTCCACCACCAGCCGCCACTGTCTGTCACAGTCCTCCTCTTCACCTCTTCCCTATCCACTAACGCTGTTGAAAACAAATCACTCTGAAAGGAGCATTACAAACCAGAAGTGAGGGCACGCCTCTGCACCTTACCTCATATAAAACAGATGGATGATGGGGTACTGATAGAAGCGGTTCAACCTCCTGCATTTCCCCTGACTCCACCAGCAGTTAACAGCCACAAACTGCACCTGTGTTTGTGTGTTTCAGAGATACAGAAAGAACCAGAGCTGAACAAACAAAACTATTTCTCGACCGCAGGCAGGGTATGTGGTGTTCTCAGTCATGTGTGAGATCAGACTTTACTCTGTCTCATTTACTAAGCAAAGCAGGGCCAGAAATTTGTATGTGTGAATCTAACAGCGCTGCTGTCAGACTCATTCTAGTTTGTTTGTTTTTACTGTGTATTGAAGGGTTGATGTGATTTTGTTATTCTAATAGAGTTCTAAATAGTTCACAGTAACACAGAAGCTCTTTACTGAAGGCCACAAATATCACTCTTAGCACTTTAATGTGAGGTACTTTAGATAACAAGCTAGTTTACAGAGTCCCAGGAGCAATATTTACTCTTCTAAATGTTTAATGTGTCCATGGAAGAACAAGCCGTGGTTCTCTGATGCCTCCTTAGCGGTTGTCTGACAGGGTTCAGTTAATGTTGCTATTTGGTATTCAAACAACCCTACGGAGAGGTGGTTGTTGTGTCTCTGCTTGTCTTGTACCTGTTTGGCCAGCTTCTTAGCCACCTGCTGCACCTCTTGCCTGGCGGCCATAGAGTGAGCACACCACGGTGCATAGAAGAAAATAAGAGACACTTCGGCCACGCTCCTGAGACGCTCCACCTGCAGAGAAAATGTTAACGCTATTAATGCAACGGACTTAACCAGTGCTTTGACAAACTACATGAGTCACAGAGCTCCAGAAATGTTACAATTCAGTATACCAAAACATCTGCAAGCAGTGAGGTGGTCCATGCATCCCATTTAACTGCATCAGGTTGTGGTCTAGTACAAACTGAAGCTTTATGTGCTCCATATTCTCCTCACATTGCTTCTCTTACTATAATCAAATCCATTTATCGTGCAGATTTTAAAATGGAAATTTCAGAGCAACTGCTACACATCACATCCCCGTGTGCTTGAATCTCACCTGGTCTAGCTGACCCAAGTAAAGGTCCACGACTGGGGCATCGGCAGAAAAGAACCGCACCGGAGGCCGAGCTGGTACCACCACATTCTTAGCACGACTGAAGAGAAATGAATAACGACAGCGGGTGTTAGAGATGACAGATTACACTGTGTGACAGTAAAGTTGTCCTAATGCTACTAATGATACTCTCCAGACATGAGGCGACATGTTTGTTTGGTACAAGGTACAGTTAAAAAAAAAAACATTCTTAATTTTTGTTTTCCAGGTAAAGAAATGCAAAAAATTACCAATACGGCCGATATCGTAATATTTGTCAAAAATAATCACAATATTATTTCTTGTAGGATATCGTACAGCTAGATTTCCAAAAATGAGAGTAGTGGTATTGGATTAGTATTTGACAGATACTGTGATCTGTAGATCTGTGCACCCACTGATCCCAATATAGAGGGATCTACTGTACACAGCGATTTTATGCATTTTGTCCTTTCCCGAATCGGCTGAACAGAAATGTGTCTATCTATCTAGAAATGTGTCTGTCACTCTGGGGTTGTTAGAGCAGGAGCAAAATGACCACAGTGTCAAAACAGAATGAGAAGGAGGATGAGCCCGAGATCATTTGACTGCAATTTGCGTCAAGTTTCAATGTTTCTGGTCGTAATCTCTCTTCACCTGGGTTCACTGAAAGATGAGTCACCGAGTCAAAGGGTCCATTAACAGATCAAGCACAGTTCAACTATCTGAGAACCTCAGACCATGATTAATACAGTAGTTTTGTTTGACACTGACAACTAATTGATCTTCCTACAAGACGCAGGATGTGGCTTCATTGCTGAAAAATGTTGACAGCGGTATGATTTTATAAGGATTGCAACTGAGATTACTTTCATCATCAAAACATCTGCTGATCATGATCTCCATCAGTCTGTTAATTGTTTGTTTGAGAAAATGTCAGAAGGCTGGGAAAACGCACAAAACATTTTACGACAAGTTAAAACAATGAAATCAAATTGCTTAGTTTTTTTTTTCTTCCAGAATCAAAGATAATCAAATTGCTATGGCATAAGACAAAGAAAAGCAGAAAATTCTAGCAAATGAGAAGCTGAACTAAGGACGATTTGGCTTCTTTTTGTTTAAAAAACGATTGATGGGTTGTCTAAGTAGCTGCTTTACTGTCAGTTGCCTAATTTTTTCAGCACTGATTGTTGTGCTGTTGTCTTCACTGTCAACAAAGAAGCCAAGTTAAAGGAATGACAGAAACACAACTGGTTGAACCTTGCCTGTGTGACTGGTTTACTGGTAATCCTCTTGTCCTACAGTACACGTCAGTTCCACATCAGCTGCACAACATAATGAAAACCTTGTTTGTAACTACTGTATAAAACAAGCAGCAGCTCATTTACGACCTCATAACGCTACAACTGACCCCATCGTGAGTTTCACGTTAGCCTGCCCTCACAGCCGGTCTTGTTTACCTGCATGTGAACTTGACAGCCAGTATGAGCAGGACGCCGAGCACGATAGCCCCGCAGAGAAGGTCCGGTCTCCGGGCCATCAGAAACAGCACCTGCCGGAGAGACTGCCGCACCCGGCGCAGCATTACCGCCTGTCGTCGGCTCTCCGTCCCATTTATACGCTCCGGTTGCCGCTCAACGCGTCCATTTGCCTAACGGGGGGTGGGGGGGAGGAAGACTTGGTTCGACGGGGGTCGGAGCTAACCTGGATTGGACATTGGTGCCGCTGGTGTGTAAGGTAGTCAAACACGGTCAGACCAACCTTTCTTCCCCACGTAGACTTCTCACTTCCGCAACAATGACTTCAGGGGCAGACTGTAAAGTGCTGTCGGCGGGAAAAAACGGACGGTAAGTTTAAGGCTTTTACAGTAAGCTAGGCTCAAAATATCAACCATGGTTATCTGTACCAACAGTAAAACGAAAAGGAGCCAGTCTAGATAATTACCGTGATTTATTTTGTCCTCAGTAAATGTGTTTGGTTCCTTTTTCGTATTGACCTTTATGCGCTCTTTTGGGACAGTCCCTACGTTGTTATGGCGACAGCCTGCTGCTGCTATGGCGACTGTTGAACACTAGGGGGGCATTTTCAAATTAATCAATAAAACTTTATTTAAAACAACATGTAGATTAATTGCTTGGTTTTCAGTGATTATATGAGACACACCTGTCAAAATAGGTGGCACTAAATCACGCAACATTCATAAAAGGCTTCTTTGCTGTAATTAAAAACTTTAATAAAGCTTTATCAATGCTTCACCAATACTGAGGAGATCAGGGATTTGGGGGAAAAAAAAAAGAACTTCAGAGGCCCCAAGTCAGAGTAAAATGCCTTTGCCTAGAAGTCACCTGGAATAACAAAAATTATTATTTTTTTTAAAATTTTTGTTGTATGTAAAACATATGGGTTAATATAAAGTCTCACAATATACACATTTCCAGGAGTATAGTATCATATAGTGATTATTTATACAAAGTGTAGCATTGCTCAGGTGTGGTAAAAACAAAATAAAGGTCAGAGGAGGGATTTTTTTGTGTGTGGATGCACTTGCTATTGTAAGGTTTGCAACAGGTTTTTTAGAATTTGTTTTAGTTTTTGTCCTACATTTTATTTTAAATATGTATTTTATCTTCTTCTCTTTAGCCTGAATCTTGTTCCTTTGTTGTTTCCTGAGAATATCACTCCCTGGAATCAAATGAACCACTACAGGTATTTGTTCAATAACATTACTAGAATACAACATTTTAAAGCTGATTTTATTTGTTCTGATTTAGATGTCCAGCTATTTCCTGCATTATGAGAAAAACAATTCGAACAACATATTTAAAAATCTTTTTTTTTTCTTTATTAGAGAACATAGAAGAACAAAATCACAGTGTCGAATTTTTAAGTGCAAATGAACAATGTAAAAAATCTAGTCTCTGATTAGCTCACCCATAAAATGGAAAAGTATACTGCGAACAGAATGTTTCTGAGCAATTAAAACTAAATGTGCAACACAGTAGTTGTCAGCAGTACAAGCAAGTAAAAAAAAAAAAAACAACAACCAAAAAACAGTTTCTCCTTAAAATCAGAAAAGTTAGAAATGATCTGTATTAGAATTGCAACAAAATTTAAGAACATAAGATTGATTTCAAATCTAAGTGCCAAATATCTTATGATAGCAAATGCTGGATTCCTCCGGCACAAACTTCAGCGACACACATTTGATCAAAAAGACAGCCGTGTGGTGTACACGAATTCTCTGGGTCTCACACACAAAGGACACTGTTATTTTGAAGGTTTTGAAGGTATTTTTTAAGGTTTTCCGGGTCGTGGGAAAGCGGATGTGCTATAAAAGGCTTTGCACTGTGGGTGAGTTTGTGCTGTAAATGGAGTCCAATAAAGGAACAGAGACTCAAGCTCAACTCTCGTCTCCCTTTTTATCGACTTCCACATTGGTGACCCTGACGTTTGCAGCATGTCGGTAGAGAGTGCTTCATCTGCCGCTGCTGCCGTGACCGCACCGGTTGTTTTCGCGGCTACAGTTAAACTCCCGGACTTCTGGCAGCACGACCCGGAGCCTTGGACGTGAGTTCAACTGGGATTTTGTAGTTGCTTCTGTTGCAGTTCCAATTCTGGGGGCAGATTTTTTATGTGCATACAGGCTGTTGTTAGATGTGGCAAACAGGTGTTTGATTGATGCTGTGTCTTTTGATTGCTACCCATGTACTCTGGGAAAAGCGAGGCCACTTCTTGCTAACATGCTCGCCACTGGGGACGCGTATCAACGTCTTCTCGCTGAGTTTCCTGCTCTCACCGTTCCCACATTTTCTGCGGCGGTGGCTAAGCACGGGGTGGAACATTACATTACAACCGTAGGCCCACCAGTTTTTGCACGTGCGCGCCGTTTAGATGCAGCGAAGTTGGGCATTGCTAAAAAGGAGTTCGCCAACATGGAGCGGCTGGGCATTGTGCGCCGTTCTGACAGCCCATGGGCTTCACCCCTGCACATGGGTCCAAAGCCAGATGGGGGTTGGCGCCCTTGTGGGGATTTCCGGCGCCTCAACAATGCCACGACTAATGACAGGTACCCGGTGCCCCACATCCAAGATTTTTCTGTGCATCTGGCGGGGGCGGCCGTTTTCTCCAAGGTGGATTTGGTGAGGGGCTACCACCAGGTGCCGGTGCAGCCTCGGGACATCCCTAAAACGGTAGTGATCACTCCTTTTGGGCTTTTTGAGTTTTTGAGGATGCCGTTTGGCCTGAAGGGTGCAGCGCAGACTTTTCAGCGGCTCATGGACTCTGTGTTGTGGGACATGCCCTTCCTGTTCGTGTACCTGGATGACATACTGGTAGCAAGCGCTTCGGTGGAGGAACACATGTTACACCTTCGCCAGCTTTTTGTGCGCCTCAGTGAACATGGACTAATTGTGAACCCCGCTACATGCCGGTTTAGACTTTCAGAGATCGAGTTCCTGGGGCACTGCATGTCGCGGCAGGGTGCTGTGCCACTCCCTGCAAAGGTCGAAGCGGTTTCTGCGTTCCTTCGCCCCTCTTCTGTGAAGCCCTTGCAGGAGTTTTTGGGCATGGTTAACTTTTACAACCGTTTCATTCTGCGAGCTGCCCACATTATGCACCCTCTTTACGAAGCATTGAAAGGCAAGAAAGGGAATCAGGACGTAGAGTGGACCTCTGAGAGATTGCAGGCTTTTGATGACGCTAAGACAGCGCTGGCTAACGCAGCCTTGTTAGCACACCCCAACCCTGCTGCGCCCATCTCCTTGACCACTGTTGCGTCCGATTACGCAGTGGGAGCAGTTTGTGAGCAGTGGGTGGATGGGGCCTGGCAACCCTGGGCCTTTTTCAGCAAGAAGTTGCGGGACTCGGAGAGGAAATATAGCACATTCGACAAGGAACTCTTAGCCCTTTTCCTCTCTACACGTCATTTCAGGTTCCTGTTAGAGGGCC
>NW_007579041.1:71319-103831 GCF_000690725.1 Stegastes partitus | reverse complement strand
GAGTTGGGGATTAACAGATTTGAATAGGTCAGACTGGTCCCAACTAGTTACACAGTTGGAGTTTACAGCTGATGTTTAAACTACATTTAGCAACTGTGTATTGTAAATACCACCCATCACCACCCTTATGATGGTCCTTTTCGTGTGCTGGAAGCGGGGCGTAAGTTTTTTCTGGTGGAGATAGGGACGGGGAAGGACCGTGTTTCCGTGGATCGTTTGAAGCCTGCTCATGTACTCCAGGATGACAAAGTGGAGCTGGCACGCCCTGCCCGCCGGGGCCGCCCTCCGAATCCTATCTGTGACAGCCTCTTCATTCCCACTTGAACAGCTGAAGCATGAGAGTCCAACAGACTGCAGAACTACAAACCCCGACATTTGACACGTTTCAATCATGTTATCAAACCTCAGAGCGAATTTCCGAACAGCTCTGTAGCACTGATGTCACAGCCAAAGCCACACTGAAGCAAAGAGTGCATAAAAATCTATTCAAAACGGTAAAGACTTGTATACAATTATAATACCGCTTCGTTCAAACTGATACTTTTGAAGCAGCAGTTGTTCATTTACCCTAATCGTGGGTTACATGCCAAAAAGATATTTGGTAACAGAAGTCAAACAAAAATATACGTATCCATGCTTGTTTTGATCCATCTTGAGTAGCTAAGTCTGTATATGCATAAAGAACTCACCATTCATTGGACAACAGGCTACAGTTATGTCAGTGCTACAAAGCTATGAGGAATTTCCTATGAGGCAGATCTTTACCACCAGTGTTTAAACATAACCTACCATTTGCATAACTGCCCCTGGAACCATTTAGGCATTGTGGTTTATGAATGCACTGTGGATGCAGAGAGATCACTACAGTCATCAGTTCAACTCTGGAACGTCGTGGGTATTTTACTGCCTCTCATCTCGATGGTTTTGTTTCTCCTTCAGTAGCGCGGTGCCTCTCTTGTTCCACACGGCAAGACGGGAAGCAAGAAAACTTCCTGTCCAGCAGCAAACAAAGCCAGTCTCACGTGAGTTTGTGGCTGAAAAGAAACGTTTCTTTTCAGCAACTGGACTCCTGGTTATTTTATTTTTTGCTGTGAGCTGTACGGCATTAACTGAGCACATGCAGTCCGTTACAGCGCCTGTGTTTCAGGATGCATTAGTTGCTGAACCACCAGGTCTATATTAATGATGGGGCTGAAGTAGAGAGCCCAGTAGAAGAGACAGTTGCACACAAACTGTGGGACGAAAGGCCACAGGAGGGCAAAGGCGAATCCCTGAGAGAGCATCTTCCACAAGTGGTTCCCCATTTTTTGCGGCAGAGTCCTACAGAAGGACACAGATTAGATCAACACAGGAGCTTTATAGCCAACAATTTTACATGTCGTTATTCTCTTGAGGTCTACTTTGGTTTCTAATGAACGCATACTTTCTGAAACTAAATTTTGGTATGATTCAGAGGGTGACACTAAATTCACTTCCAGGTAAAATGCAAAACAGCAAACATGGCATTAATAAAACATAAAAAAGGCTATGTGTTTGCTGACAGCTGCGAGCATTTGACTTATCAGTAGTAGTCAGTTGGAGTAAGAATCATGGCCAATTAAACAGTGTTGTCAATGGAAAAGGCCTATATCTAAAGTTAAAAGTATTTGTGTGACGAAGGAAAAACAAAAAAAAAAACAGGAACAAAGCACAAAGACTGAGTGTACCTGATTCTGGCTCTTGTCCAAAGCCTCCATAGGGCGCAGCCTTCCAGCACAGACAGCAGCATGGCATTAACAATAATGAAGCGGGATGTCCAGTAGTGGACGGCCAACCAGTCCCAAGCAAACTCTGCAATTAGCTGGTATGGAAGCAGGCAGTATTTCACAAGGAACTCTGCCCACTGTCGCCAGCTGGGCTCCACCTAACGAACACGGGAGCATAACAAACAACAAATGATGAGCTCTTTTAAATCATTAAAACAGTTAGTAAAGCAACATAGATGAATTAAAGTTATATTTTACAGGCAAATCCGCCATTGTACAAAAATGTCTGCAACCTTAACAGATCAGTTTAATTAAATAAATCCCATCAACTATTCAGACGTTATCTACATCAAAATGAGTAAACTAATCAGAACAATTTTCACACAGCAAATTCTCTATATGAAAATCAGACCAATTCTGACACTGAGCCATTTTAATGCTCACAGTTCAATCTTAATCCAGTATGTCAGCAACAATCGCAGCATTGTGTGCAAAAAAAAATGTACCATCTGTTTCATGTTTGACCCATTACACTGGATTTAATGAGAGCTGCAAGTTAGTTTTTTGTGAAGTACCACCTGTGTCTCAAGGAATCTGCTCTCCACTTCCTGGTCGATGTGTGCGATGGCTGGACAGCAGGTGTGCAAGAAGGGCAGGAAGGTCTCGGAGTAGTCAAATAAATACAAATAAAAGATTGTGAGACGAGGGGAGCGCTTCAGTGCGTACAGCAGGAACAGAGACTTCCCAGCGTTAGCCGCCTGGTAGAGTGACACAAATAGTAGAAGCACAGTTACTTCATAGTGAATTTAACAAATATGACAAACACCCACACGAGAAACTCAGCTCTTAAAATCGCAACTGTGGAGTATTTTGCTCATCGAAGGAAAACTAAAAACAAATAAATACTAGATTAGGAGCACCTAGTTTGTGCTATAGTAATAGAACAAATGTTCCATTCAAACTCATGTACAGATTACAAAAAGTCCTCAATGCCTGCACATGAAGTAGACCAACTTAGGCAATTTTAAAAATACATTTGTTACTTGAGGTTGCTCACCTTGTATTCCCAGAGGTTCTGTGGAGGTTTGACCCCCAGGGCTTTAACTCTGTCCAGTTCAGCCAAAACAGCTCGTCTGTGAGCCTGATTTTCTATGCTGTAAGGAGATTTTAACAACTCCTCCTCCCCCAGCATCAACAGGAGCCTGAAGCAAAGAAATGAACACCATATCTAATAATGAACAAGATGAGCCACCACACTTGATACCATCGGCCAACTTCTAAGGGTACTAGCATAAATGCACAGCATGATTTTCATTTTCCAGGATGAAATGTGTCTGCATGACATTTTACCAGGACAAAAAAAAGAGCAAAATATAATTTCTCTACCTTCCGTTGACGTTTTCCTGCTGGAAGGGTTCTCTGTACAGCTGGGCCCAGGGCCCCAACTGCTCCAGCCAGGACACAACCTCCTCCGGTGTCCAGCGAGACACAGGTTTACTGATCAACAGGTCATGTTGTTCTACTACACCATAGCTCCAGTGATACACCAGCACCATCACCTGGACACAGCCAATAACGTCACTGACAAACAGTACAGTAAACCCAGGTGCACTCTATTTGCATTACAACACATTTGCATTTGGATGCAAAAAAGAAGATATTTGGCTCACGACTCGGTTGTGACGAGTTGGGGATTAACAGATTTGAAGAGGTCAGACTGGTCACAACTGGTTACACAGTTGGAGTTTACAGCTGATGTTTAAACTACATTTAGCAACTGTGTATTGTAAATACCACCCATCATCACTAGATGTCACTAGATGTATTAGATTTGCAAGTGCACCAACCTTCTCTCCATTTCCATGACAGTTACAGCATGTTATTGAGTTCTCTTTACTAACCTAAGTTTAGCTAAACCTCCCTTTATTTGTGTCATTTGATAATGTGACAAAATCACTGCAAATAAAATATATAATATCTAAGATGTATTTCTAAATATGACTGCTGTGCAGGACATTTTACCCTGTACACAGCTCGTCAACAAGTCAGGCTCAGTAAGTGTCCATCTAGCACCATGACAACTTAATAGTTCAAAAACAGTAAGCACAAGTCCAATGGGTGCTGAAAAATGATAATGAATAACAGTACAATGTGCTTACGTTATTTTATTCACCTACAGGGAGTAGGTATGTTTTCTGGTGAAACAACTAAGCTGTAAAGACAGAAAGTAACCTATCTTTAGATTTCTGGAAATCAAAGGGCAAGAGATGTGTGAAACGAAGAGTGGAGAGAAACAGGACTCAAACTTGCAAGAGTCAGCGGACCATATGAAGTCACATTAACTACATCTAATATAAATGTTGATTAAATCGGGATAGGCTCCAGCCCCCCCGCGACCCTAGTGAGGATTAAGCGGTGTATAGATAATGGATGGATGGATGGATGGATGGATGTTGATTAAATCAAAGCTTAGTGCCTGTGTAATCTTATTCTGGGCTTTACGTTATTTGTTTTTCTCCTCATGATGACTGTTTCTGATACAGTATCACTGATCTGTTACTAATCGTAGAAGCCATATCTGAAGCGAGGAGTATGCAGAACACTTATTAGTCCAGTAGATGTCAGCTTTGAGTGGTGACAGCTGTCGCTGGACAGAGGACAAAGAATATTTTGTAACCGCCTTGCCACGTTAACACATGTAGATTTGTAAGCAAAAGTGCATTTAACAACATGAAGACCTATAATGGTGAGCCTTTCATCTTCCACTGAAAGCAGAAGTTTGAACTCTTGTTATTTCACCAGACACTATTAAGCAGTGAGTGTCAATTATATGTCTGTCTATACAGCGGCTCTATGGCTTTAAGTTTAAGCTTTGGTACTAATAAAAAACTACATGCATCTTAGTTTGTGGGCAAAGTTGTCTTTCTGTGCAAATCTTATGAACCAAGGAAAACACAAACCCAAAAAGCATACAAAACAACCTGATGCTTTGCACACAGTTCATGAATGGATATCATTATTGAGTAGATCCATTTTTGGAGAGCTGAGCCTTGGTCTGAGGTCAAAAACAGAACCATGCTGTAATCTATTTACATGCTCCCAGCAGCAGACACACAGACAGACATAAATTTACTGCTACGTGGCAAGACACACAGTGATGTTGCTCCCAAGTGCCACATGGACAAAATCAACATGGTCTGTTTACATCATTTGAACAACTGACCCCTTCAGTCACCACTGTGGCAACCTTTAGATATTACACAGGATTGCTAAAATCGCTTTGGGTAAAATATACAACAACTTAAAATCACAAATGTTACAAATGTAAAAAAGTGAATGAAGTCATGAAATTATTAAAGTGGTACAGTATGATAACAGTATAGCAAACATGAAATGACTGCTCGATACTGATTCAGTTTGCAAGTGTTTTTCTCTCAAGGAACATTTACCAAAATCATGGGGTAAATGAGTGTGCATGAGGTAACAGGAAAAATCATTGACACCTAAAGGGCATGCAGTGAAGCATCAATTTTCACTTGAGGTCATTTTATTGTGGGAGTTGTTATTTTCTGCTGTTGTGTACTTACAGCCACACATGTGAGTGCACTCAGGACTCCAGAGAAGAAAAAGCCCGCTCCTTTGTGCTGGTTTGTCCTTGATCGACCTAAGTTGTCACCATATCTAAAAAGAGGAAGATGAAGAGGACATGTATGTGAAAGCCGTCCCATGTGCGTCAGGACAAAGAGATCAAATACAGATCCAGCATCAGGCAAATTAGCAAAGACAAGGCCTGTATTGTCAACAGGGAATTCCAGCGAGTTTAGGCATTAAAAGTCTATTGACAGTGTTGTACAAAGCTATCTATAGCTTCAACAAACCACCTCAAGTGATGAAAAGGATCTGTTGGGTTTGGAGCTAACCAGATGACTGCAGCTAGAGGATGCGTTAGCTTCTGTTACTGCTAGCATAACACACCTGAATCTCATGTTGCATTGTGGGTAATGTAGGTGCAGGTTTTGATGAGGAAGAAGAAAATGGAGGATAAAAAAAAGATCATATCTTTTGTTCTAGTGGATCGAATTTGTCTCAGTTTTAGTATAAACTGTCCACTGTGTGTCTGACAGCGAGTTCAAGGCTAAATTTGTGCAGTGTTAACTTTTTAGTGTACACTAAATGGTTGCAGTCTTCCACAGTTTTACACCTAACAACTTGTATCATACAATATAGTACCTCTGGAAGGCCAGCAAGCTCTGGGAGATTTTGGGGTTTGCCTGGATTTCTGCTCTTCTCCGCTGTACAACCTCTCTGAAAAGCTTGTCAGTCGCATCCCTACAAAAAAAACAGAATATTGTGAACACAATTAATAGACAAAAGTGGAAGGTACAACAACAACAACAACAACAACAACAACAACAACATAAATACATAAATAAAAATAGTGTGCTGAAGGTATAGATATGCTCCTTGGTGTTTCTTCTGGCATCACTTGACTTATAGTAGCTCAAGCTGATTAGTTCTGACTTCTGTAAGAGCACAGAGTGAAATTGTCCTTCCACAGCCACAGTGTGATCAGTCTGAATTTGGATTGTGATTCTTCTTCACACTTCATAAACTGCGAAGAAGTCTCTGTGATACATCATGTGAGTAACTGTTCTGTTTCAGTTCACCCCCTTAACATCCGCCAAGACTCGTGAAAAATAACCAATTAACTTGTTCCACCATGACATCCATCCACATTCTTACTGAAAAACAGCTAAGAGCTTGGAGGCATTTTGATGGTTAGACAAAAGGGTGCAGCAAATGGTGATTTATTAAGCATGGCCATATAGATGACAGAAATCAAATCAAATCAAGTCTATTGTCATTTTCCTGTACATACACAGTAGTACAGGCAAGATGAGAGAACGTTTCTTCAGGATTATTCAACAAGCAAGTTTTGCGGAATGCACGTCTGGGATAAGACACTAAACTAAAAAATAAGAGACGAATATTATTCTGTGTGCACACATTACAAAGTAAGGAACTGTTATTGTTGTTGTATTGTTATCCTAAAATTGGGTACACATTGTTTGAATTGTGAAGCTTTCTGCTTTAAATGATGAGCCAGACTGGGCTGATGCCAAATACAGCAGCAAAACCTTCACTAGTCTGGTGTTTAAGGAAGTGAGTGTTAAGGGGTTAATGACACTTTGCAACATCTGAGAAACTTCCCCCCTTGGTAAATACAACATTTCCAGGCAAGTGAAAATACCCAAAGTTGTTCATTTTCACTCTAAAACATTGTGTGCACTATGTAGTGACTGTGCAATGATATGCTGACGTCAGTAACAGTGTACAAAGACATTTCCGATGCTTTAGATATCATACTAACATTTTTAAACTGATTTATACATGTTCCCTGGAAACAGGGCAACAGTAGTTTCTGACCACTTAATTTCCAGATATCTTTGACAATGGGATACTTGTGTCTAACGGCAGGAACTTGCTTCCTCTTATTACGAACAGTGCAAAAAAATACACATGATTTTTGTTTACTAAACTAGTACACTTGGTGTGTCAGTGTGAAAGTGAAACAACTTGGCACAGGTAGCGCTATATGAAGCAACAACAATTTAATGATGGCCCACATCATTTAAAAGTTCTGCAGGACAACACACACAACTACAGCATCTCATTTCTGCTGTGGATACATATGGAAAATACAGGTGCACCCTTTTATCACGCTAAATACACATTAACAGGGACATCTAAATGTTGGCCATGCTGCTTTTGTCCAATTCTAAATACATCCATGGAGGCAATATATTTGGAAATTGCCATTTTTTTAATATCTTTTTTTTGTATTGGGCAGAATACAACCATTCTTTTGTAAAACTGATATGTCTACGTAAAATTCTATGGATTTCTACCCAGAAAACTAAATTATTGTGACAGAAATAATCACCTAAGATCAGAGAGTAACAAAAAGGAAAATTTTAACAACAGACCAGATTACATTTATATCAAGAGAAAATTTGAATTGAAGGTCTATTTATGTATTTGTTTCGCATGTTTGATTGGTTTCTTCTTCTATATGTTATTTTTTGCATAATGTATAAAATGACATATCTATTTTCTTTTGCTTTCTTAATAAGTCATTCTGAAACTTGTGAGAATTGCTACAAATGATCCTGTTGTTTCTGCGACTCTACATAATGGTATGCTGAAAAAATATGTGGAAGTCTGGTGCTGGTAGTACTGATAGCATAAATTATACTGTCATGCTCATCCTCCATTTGTTAGAAAAGCAAACAGAGTATTAATTGATCTTCCAGAGTTGTGGTAGTGCAGTTAGCACTTGAAATAAAAGATTTATTGGCTGTGGAGGAGCCAAAGACATGCCTACAGAGTAGGACAGGGTGATATGCCCAAAAATATTTGTCACAACATAAATAAGAAAATTTGCGCTAACGATATAACTGACGATACAATTGACACTTAAAAAACTGCACAACTTTATTGGTGCAAATAAAAAAAGAACTATTTCTTTTCCATTTAGCAAGCAGCTGTTTATGATGTGCATTAAAGTGATATTGTACTAAAATCAATAGTGTACAAGTTGTAAATTGCTTGCTGACAATTTGCTTAATCAAAAGGCATTTCAAATGGAAATGGCTGACAAATCCTGAGCATAGCAATGCATAGTATTCGGATCTCAAAATTGCTATCGGGACACCACCACAGCCCTACCGCGTCAGTCGATGCACTAAATTCACCCTCCTCCTCAGTCGCCCCCACGCTTCTCGCTCCATGTGCATTAGACCGGACGAAAACAACAGCACTGCGCGTTTCACTCAAATTTTATCGCGATATTTCAATTTCATATCATTCCCTAACATTACACCAGTACTACTGTGCACGGTATGATATGACCCAGCCCTTCTGCAGACGATATCAGAAACCGAGATTGGAACCATGCAGGCAGGGAGCTGAATAACCAAGTTTCTTCATGTTCAGTAGAAACATCACATTCTGACTGTGATCAAAATCAGGATAAGACACAAAACTAAGCTGTTCGAGAGGAGTCTGTGCAGTCTGCACCTGAGGTTAACTGGTTTACCCCAAGTTGCAGTACAGCAACTAGTGGCAACATCTAACATTTGAAAACTTTGGTTTCATTGTTGAATTAAAAGTGAGAAAACCGGTTTGTATTCCCATAAACGAAGGTCTTGTTTTGTACCAACACAGGTATGAAAAAAAAATAGCATTAGAATCACAAAACTTTCAAATGACACCCATGTAAAGGTTGTGAGTAGCTCTCTGTTGACTTAAGGGAAAAGTGAACACAGTTGTCAGATAATCAAACACTCAACCCCTGACATGGTGTGGATGTGAGAAGCATACCTCAGCAGTATGTTGATTTTAGGAAAGCCTTCCCACTTCTCCCGACACTCAGGACATTCGTTCTTGTGTGAGGACTCCCACCATAGAGCCAGACAGTGGCGGCAGAAGTTATGGCCGCAGGTTAGGGTGGTGGGGTTGACTAAGATGTCATAGCAACAGTGACATGAGAATTCATTTTCTGAGATGCTGCTCGTTGACAGCTTTGACTGAGGAGATTCAGACAAGTAAGGGGGCTCATCCATTAAGTCTCCCAGGCCGTCATCCGCTGAATCCCACTCCATCTGGTCGAACATATCCAAGTCTGAAGGGCAGGAGAGGCAATGGTAATTAGGACCAAAGGGCACAAGTGATATCATTTTAAAGAATAAGCAAAATATGCAAAAGCAAAAGCTTCACAGAGACCAATAATTAAAGGACCATACCATACTATTTTTTTCAAACCATACAGTTGTATTTAAGATTTCTTATGTATTTGTCAAGGAATGCATTTGCTGTCATTCATTTCTTTACATTATGATAGCATCAGTAAACTATTGGAACTGTCCTGGGTTGTGTAACATCGAGGTCACATTATGTTGTGCCACTGCTTGACACTGCAGTAGAGGCTGCTTGGTTTTATAAATTAACTTCTCAGTCTTGTTTTTGATTCATCAACTATGTGCTTAAACTGGAAAACGTCAAAAAGAGAAAGTGTCAGTCCAAACCCAGCTTACAATCATATAAAACAAAGGGATATAATTCTTGCATTGGCAGTAATTAAAACCAGCAACTATTTTCATTTGATTATACAAGTTTGTGCTACTTTAATCCATAAATGCAACGTTTTAAATAAGTAATACAGATTAGATGTTCCCTGTGATGGATCTGACAAGGCAAGGGTCATGTTTGATTTCTATTCCATCGCAAATAAATGAACTAATTAGTACATCAATCTAAATTCACACTGCATTCGTTGTAAAATAGTCAAAGTGTACTGTAAATTAACCGTGCTGAGTGCAGTACAGCTAAAACTCCTCTGACACTGAGTAAATCTGACTGACATGGGATATAACTAAGTCATCTGAAGCAGTATTTCTGAGGAGATTCACAGGCAGATATACAAAACAAGCACCAATTCACTTTCATTTTTAATTTAGTTATAGTCTGAAGGAGGTGTGTCATGACAGCATTTCTAACACAAGGAGCTAAAAACAAACCAAATCGAGAGCTGCTCGAAACCAAAACCTAACAGAAAGAAAACAATGACTCAAGTCATATCTTACATACTTTGACAGCAACGTTAACTGCTCACATTCTGATGTGGACGCTAGCTTTACTCTGTCGCCGGCTAGCTAGTCGTTAGCTTCGAGCTAAGACAGCAACAACAACATTTACTGCTCTTCCGCGATGCAGCAGGAGCAGTTTACTGACACCCAGATGAACTCTCATTAGCTTGTGGACTGTTGTGCTAGTTAGCCTGCTAATGACAACTTAACGTTAGCTACTAGCTACCTTTGCTAACTTAGTAACGTAACTGCTTATCAGCGTCGTTCAGTACACTGACCCGGTCGCTGCTCGCCTCAGTGTTGTCCTCCGACAGCGGAGCAGCTGGAAGGTGACATGACTCTCCGGCTAACTAGCCCCCCCTGTTAAATGAAAGCGTCCCCGCGGCAGACAGATGTTTGCGCCTGAGTAGCCGTAGCCATGACTGCTGCTGTGGAAACCCCCCCGCACGCACACACGCACGCGCACGTCAGACAGTGTCGTCACTTGTCGCGCTCCTGATCTCACCTGGCCGAGGTGAGGAGGAGGAGGAAGAGGAGGAGGAGGAGGAACTGCGCCCGAGATCCCCGTCCCAGCTGCTCTCAGGCTTTTAAAAGCTTCCTCAGTTCAAAGTTCGGCTGTGATCGCGTCTGAGTTTCGGCTCCTTATTATCCGCACGGTGATAATAAAACAGTAACCTATTAACTTACACGTTGGCTCAGAGACCTGCTGGCTGAGGCACCTTTCCCCTCAACTCTCCACCTGAACACATGCTGAGGGACAAGACTGCACAGGGCAGAGAGTGACTAAGGACATTTATACTTCACCTCAGTGAGAAATTTACTTTTTACGCCCTCAGATTTACCGGTTGCTTTTAATTTAGATGATTAACATTGAATCAGCTAATAAATTGAGGTTTAGATGATCATAAGTTAAACAGTACATAAAGCAATGAAAGTTGGCCCTAACTTGTACTTATTGATGCATCAGGGATTTTACTTCTTGTACTTTAAGTTATATTTTGATGCTAATTTGTGTACTTTTAATTCAAATTTTTACTTGTACCAGAGCGTTTCTAAATTGTGGTTGCATTAAATGGAAAAGACACCCTTTCTTTTATCAAATCTGTATTGAACAGTACTTTTAGAAATGTTGTTCACTTGTTTTCACTTTGAATTTTGAGATCTGACTCAATGTAAGTTCTGAGTACTGGATGCTTACATTTTCAGTTTTAATCTCTGAACTTCACAAATAAACTGTGAATTTGGAAATTCAGACCATATAATTAGATCAATAACACAACTATAGTTAGTAGTTGTCTTTCGGAATAGATTTAATAGAAAAACAGTGAAATGAAGTTGTACATGTGTTGCATTGTTTTGGATTTCACCACCAGTTGCAGTTCTGATTGTGTTAGAATGGTCAGATGAACCAAATACTCATGCTGTGACTTGCTCGCAAAGTGTCAAAATGTAATTTTCAAAATCAGATGAAAACTGCATAATGTGGAGAAAACTGAGTCAGGAGTGACAACGGTGGGTTAACGCAACAAAACAATGATAAGCACCTACACACAATAGAATATGCAAGGTCTGATGTAATGAAGGCCACGCATCATAGAGATGCAATTTAACATTTATTTTTCTCCTCAGTCAGCAGACACCGTCCAAACTACTAAACAAAGGACATACAAAACATTTTAAATACAAGTTTCTGAAAAAATTCTCGTAGATTAATTGTGGGAACTGGACTTCCTTGAGTTTCTTGAAGACGTTTCTCCTCTCATCCAAGAGGCTTCATCAGTTCTGACTGACTTAGATGGGAGTTCCAGATACTTGTATCCTAAAGAAGCCAATTAACACCTGAGTTTGGGTTTCAATTGGGGGTTTGTTGCTCCTCCCCCTCATTATGTGAGTCATTAGTGCTCCTCCTGCCACAAAGGGGGTTGGTTTGGGTCTTTTGTGGCGAGGTGTGAATCATCTTCCTGGGGAGAGATCTTAGGACTGAACTGTAAACAGGTGAGAGGTGTTGAAAGATTTTATTTATTTACACTAGATGAGTGAGGAATCGGATATGGTAGCTGCTTTGACTTTGACTTGCAGCCTAAATCTTCACCATTATCAATAGGACTAGGGTCCCGGTGGGGGGCTGGAGCCTATCCCAGCTGATTGGTGTCCCCTGCCTTCACCCTGAGTCAGCTGGGATAGACTCCAGCCCCCCACCGCGACCCTAGTGAGGATTAAGCGGTGTATAGATCATGGATGGATGGATGTCCACCACTCCAGGGTTCAGATTTTATAAAGGGTTAAAATACTTCCACACCGAGAAAGACTACAACCAGAAGGTGGCAGCAACGCGGCGGTAAGGACTCCAACGAAGAAGAAGGTGGCGGAGGAGGAAACGGAGTAGAAGAAGAAGAACCGCTGTTTTAAAAAAAAAAAGAAAAAAAAAAAAGAAGAAGAAGTGGTGGCGCAACACAGTTAGCTAGCCTGGACTGTAGGGTTAGTTCATGACAGCTGCTCTCATCCGGAATAACGCTACAACTTAGCTCCGGTTACTGCTCATCCTAGTTTTCTTATGACATCCTTCAAACCCGACAGACACCTCGCACTATGTTTGAGGTAACGTAGACGACGTGGCTGCTGTTAAGGCTGCACAGCTGGCTGTCGTTTGATGGGATTTTGGATGTAGCTTAACTGTTACAGTTAACCAGCTAGGTAGGGGCAGTTCGTTAACCTGCGGGCAAATGAGAAACACCTCGCTTAGGTGTGGGTTGACTGCCGTGACATATTTAAAAATATTAAACTCTATATGCTCATACATGCAACCGACATTGTCATAGTAGCTTGAAGGCTAGCTAGTTAGCAAGTGGCGAATGTTATTAAACTAAAGCGGCGCCGCATTCATTAACATGCGTGTCACTTAATAATTCATCTACTGGCCCTGACTGACTAAGTGGAACTATTATTGTGTATAAAAGAAGAAAAATGTCAGACAGATTGTTGGTGGTGTCACGGATAATGTTGACTAACTTCACAAAATAGATAAACGTATTTAAATATGTTGTAACGTAATTACATTTGAGATGAGTGCCACTAGTATTAAAGCTCAGTCGTTTGTGCAGTTTGTTAATAGGATGCACACAAATACATCATAAAACTGACTCAAAACACTGTGGTGATATGTAAACACAGCAAATGCACACTTACACAAGAAACTCTTTAAACCTTAAATGTGATCTGCTAGATTAAAAAAAGTCGTATTATATGATCATATTCTAACTCATATACAAGTAAGACAGACAAAGATAGTGTCACAATAATCCTCTAGTGCAAGTCTGTTCTCATTGATTCAAACTAAGAATGCACCATGACATCATCGGCTGGTAAAGGCTTTAAAATGAATGGATCAGCTTCAGTTCAAAGTGTACACTGACTAGGAGATAATGGCTAAAAGTTGACAGCTTTGTTTAAAAAAAATGTCCCATAAAATAAATGCAACGTGTTTTACAAGCTGAAGTAGTTTTCTTGTTTTGCTTTGTGATTGTGTACATTTGTAAAGCATTGTGTTTTTATGTCCGCACCTCGCAGTGAGCAATGACGACAAGAGCAGGCATATTAATGTGTTAATTCCTCTACGTCAGGGTTTTTTCCTGCCGTAGAGGAATTTTTTGGCAGCCCCCTAAGAGGTTTTAGCCAGAACCAAAGCAAAACCAAATGCTCCTGAATATTAAGAAATGAGAACAGGAGAAAATGGACATTATTCAAGTGTATTAGATATTTCGTGCTTACTGTTGATGGTTGTCTTCCCCATTTCCAGGAAGGAAAAGCCTTGTGCAGGAGAGGCTGGATGTTCTCTGCAATTAGATGGAAAAAAAATGTTTGCTTTTGTTGGTATTGGCAATCAGCCAAAATGAGTTGGAAAGTAAAATGGATATCAGCAAAAGTGTAATTCTGTGCATCCCTTGAATATGCTCAGGTAGAGTAACATATGTTGTTATAAGCAGCTGCAGTAACGAAGAGAGATACAGAACATGATTGTAATATATAATTCTGACTTGGTTTTAAGGATGGTTATCATCAGGTATTGTACTGATTATTATTACTTTAATACCCTAAACCTGTGAGTGCTCTCTTCAAATAGCTTGATTTCAATTGGCAACAACATAAAAGAAAGTAAGGCAGCATATTCTGACAGCTGAGAAGCTTGAACTGGGTAACATCTGGCAATTTTCCTTTATAAAATTACTTAATTATCAATTGTTGCTGATCAAATCGTTAATGTTTGAATTCTACTCTCAAATGTAATGACACATTTGTGAAATGAATTATCATTGGAATAGCAGACAAATGTGTCAAGAGCTGTTGTTTGTGTTTTTGCATGTTTAGTGCGTCACTACTAATGTTCCCTCTTTGATGGACGCGTCTTGAAACAGAGCGCTGTTGATTTAACTTACTGTGGCTGTAGTGTGTTGTGCTGCTGAATTGCACTGTGTTGGTATTTTTAATATTTTAGCCTGATGACATCTTTAAATGCAACAAAAAGTGGACGTTGTCATTTTCACAAAGAACAGATTTATAACAGGAATAAGTGTTAAGTAAGTGTACTTAAAGTGATTGCAGTGATTTGAAATATGTTTGCATCACGCCACATTATCGATACGTGACAATGCAGTGCAGACTTTTCAGGTTAGTCTGTGCTTATAGCGTTGTTATCACACACTGTAATAATCAGAATTCAGACAATAAAATTTGATTTGACATTAATTGCCATGGATTATCTAACCTGAGCAGTTTTCAAGATTTGCAAATTAAACATTTCTACTGACACAGAAATAGATCTTTTTCACAGCAGACACTTTGACGTGTCGCAGCAGGAAAATCAGAAGTGTTAAATAATAATGACAGATTTCTACGTAGGTGAGCTAGTTTAGGGGTCCTGCTATTGTGCTGTCTAGCTTGCTGCCATGACTTAAAGGGACACTTAATAGGACAAAGCCATTGTTAACAGAATTTGTTTCATTATCTGCTATGAAGAGTCATCATGTCTCCCATTCAAAAGGCTTATTGACACTTGTGGTTACAAATCAAGCAGCAAATGTGCTAAAAAACATCTGGCACGGTCACATCCCGGTGATTTATTTTGTCATACACGTCAAATTTGAACAGCTAAATGGTAAAAAAAAACAAAAAAAAACTGTTGAGACTGAGTTGTAACAGCAACTAGGAGATGTATAACATTTTAAAGCTTTACAATATCTTTAATTTTGTGAATAAACTGTGGTCAAAATGGCTGCAAATGTCGGCAACAAAGGCTGAAAAAAATGTATTTAAAAAGCTGAAGCAGACCATCAAAGAAACACAGTCAAACAACAAACACCTGAGAGAATCACACACCCTGTAATTAATGAATTACCTCCAAAAAAATGACGAAAGCAAAGTGTCTCAGCATCAGTAGAATATGAATAGAAACAGAAAATGTGCCGTAGACACAAAACAAGAAACATGTATTAAGGTAAACATCCACCTGTTTGATTTGATTTAACTTTATTGAACTGTTACGGTCAGTGATTTGAGCATACATATGTTGTTGCTTCGTATTTTAAAATTCATGCCTGGCACAAGTCTATGTACCTGCTGCACCTTATACAGTATAAAGTTAGACATTTACTGCGGCGTTAGTTGTTTAACCTGAAACCAACGGTGTGAGTGTATATTAGGTTATAATGGCCTCACTCAGTATTATTCTTTGCATATAGAGGTTTTAGAAAACATCAGCTGTTTCTGCCACATCAAACTTGTACTGTCATGGAGGATTTTTTTTCCTTTCTTTGTTGCCAACACGCAGCCGCACATCTCAGAGGTTTCTCTTAGCATTGATCATTTGTGTTTTAATAGGATCCTGAACTCCAAGATCCGCTGTCACTGAGTCTAAATGAAAACTATGGCGACCAGACTTCACCGCATCAGGAGCCAAAAAAAGCACCAGCAAGCCCCGACTATAACTGTGAGACGCCAGAGATCCGAGTAATCATCAAAGAGGAAGAGGAAGGCTGGACTGTGAGTGAAAATCGTGAGTGGAAAATCTTAAATATCAGCATTACTTTACTGTATGATTTACACGGAGTTGTGCGTTTGTGATTTTTCACTTTTTTTTTGTTTTGCCTGTTACTAATAAACACAGATGAGGGCTTCAGCTCAGAGGGAGAAAAAGAAGATTCTTCTGCAGACATTTGTCTTCCCCACCTCAAAGCATGCGAGAAGGAGAGCTCTGTTTCACATGGAGTGAAGAGACACCAGAGAGTGTATCCTGCGGAGAAATGCTCGGAGGAGTCTGGTGGTGGCCCCGCTGTCTATGGGCAGAGCTCCACTGCCAGAGAAGGGCGGCAGAGACACGTGCTCATAGGCTCTGAGGAAAAACCTAAGATTTCCTGTGTACGTGGCAAGACGCCGGGAAATGTGACTGTGCATCAGTGCAATAACACGGGAGAGAAACCCTTCTCCTGTCCAGTACGTGACCCGACCCCCGGTCACAAAACGAACATTAAGTCCCATCAGAGGAACGATGCAGGGGAGGAATGTTACGCCCAAGATGAGAGCACATCTTTGCACACAGAAGCAGAATTACATCAGACCAAAAGATCAGCACCTTACCAAACCGTATGTTGACACAGTTTTTGTGATTATTTATGCAAAGTTATGCAACCATTAATGTTGACATTTTTTGTCTTCTTTTTTTCTCATGGTAGTTTTTGTACTTATCTAGGAGTGGAATGTTTTGTTCATTGGTTGTTTGTGAATGCATTTTAGTGATGTAATAATGGGCCTCATGCAAGAACCACTGGTCTGTCTTGAAGTCAGCCCTTCTGAGATCCTGTCCTGCTGTGTTTTCAGTCTGAGTGATGTGTGTTCTTAAGTTGTTCTGTTCTTCGGCAGTTTGAATTCGAAAAAAAGTTATGACATTTTAATGCAACGCTTCTGTTTTTGTTGTGGACAGTTTTTGTCTATTTAGCTCCATTGGGTTGATAGCAACAAAAAGAGGGAACGCTGTAACACATTGTTGAACAGGAGGACTGTGGATTTTTTCCGGCACCACTTAATTTGTAAGAAGGCATCTTTTATGTCCAGTACGTGGAGGAAGAATAATTGCAGCATACTAAGCCTGTTTCAATATTCACATGGGTACCTGACTATTGTTTTAAGACCTAATTGAAGATGGCTTGTACAAGCAGTTTAAGAGAATTTATGGTATTCACCAGTTTTCCCATGAACAGAAGTTTTGTCCTTGGTACAAACTAAATTCACAGCCCTGTTGCACACGTCATGGACAGAAACAACTGCTAGGAAAATACTCTGTTGCACCGAGCAGTGTAACGTCACCTACTGTAGGCTACAAAGACTTCTTGATTGTCACATTAACTTGACTGAACTCCTGTTTGTCATGGACCACTTTCCATTACGTACCATCTAATTCCACATAAACGATTCTTTCTTGATGTCACTGTACAGAACTGTGGTGATGATACACCGTTAGCAGCTGTGATTCTATGAATAACAAAGATCCTCTATTTATTTAAAGTCTGACCACAGCACTTTTGGTTCCACAGTGATTACTTGGTACCATTTGGTGCGATCATAAAGATTCTAAAAGGCAAAAATTGTACTTGGTTTAAATTTGATTGCCACATCCTTTGAAATCATCTCCCTGTGCACTGATGCGCAGCTGCCAGCACTCCTGCCACATGTGGAACGCTCCCTGGAAGTCCTGTTCTGTTAGTTCATTAAGCACCATCTGTGATGAGTGCTGAATCTCCCCCACTGTGTCAAAAAGGCCATCCGTCAACTTGAATGTCCCTGTGAGGAGGAGGAGGAGGAGGAGGAGGAGGAAGTTGCATTAAGCCAAATCTTGTGAGTCGGGCTGGTGGAGAGCAACAATTGCATTGTTGTGGGCAAAAAAACCTGTTAAATCAACGTGGTGTGAGGATGGATTCACAGTGCTCAGCTCTGTGACCTGTTGAGGAAAATGACAAGCATGCTCCTGGTCCAAACGTGATGGCCCTTCTCTGGTCTCTTCTACTGTGAAACTCCTGTCATGTTGCTCAGTGGTAGACACAGAACCCCATCTCATCACCAGTGGCGGATCATTGTGGCTGCAGATGTTTGTTCTCTGCTCTCGTTGAGGTTTATGGTGAAATAGCAAATGTGCACCAACTAGTGGTCACGATAAAGCGTGTAACATCGCGTGTAGCTATGCTCCACTCTGTTCATGCTCAACAGGCAGCAGCTTCAGAACATTTTGATTGCACCTTGTTTGAGTCCATTTTGCTCATGATGAAATCTTCAGATGTGTACCTCCTTACAAACAGGCAGCAATAATTAAGCTGAAATGAGGCGTTGGTTGAGCAATTGAAAGTGTTCGGTGAATCAAACTTAAAACACTTGATAAAAATATGAAAAGCTTTTTGCATGAGGCCTGTTAACTTTTTAAAAATATATATATAACTGCTGTTTTTTAGCTTTTTCTTTACTTCCTCTTGTGCAATTTGCTTGGTGGGTTAAGACACGGCAAAAGTTGCATAAAATGCCTCTCAGCTCTTTGTTCTCTGTCTAGGATTCACCTGAACGTAAGCACCAGATACCACATGGACTCAAAGTAGCATCCGCAACCTTAAACGACCAAACTCTCCATCTGACTGTCAGACTGCGGGCGGGGGAGGAGGACGAAGAAGAGGAACAGGATGAAGAAATTGGAGGTTTAATCAACTCTGATGGAGAAGTGGTTGAATGGGATGCCAGTGAGTAATTCAGAACAGCACTTTAACTGCATACCCACGACTTATGCAAGCAGGACACATTTGTTTACTTGGGCCCATTCTTGTTTCTGTTTCTCATGACAATTTCAGAGTTGAGCTGATTATGAATATTTGAAGTAGCAGTAAAAATACAGGATGTGGTCTGGAAATTTGCAACCAAATACATTTTAAACATTTCTAAAACAAGACTTTTTTTTTTTAACTTTATGAGAACCCTGTGTGGCCGTAGCTCACAACATTAGTAGAGTATGTATTTAGTTTGACATTACCCTGGTGTTAATCTTCAACTCGGTGGAATGAAGGATGTCAGATATATTTGAACCTAAGCCAGCTATCTTGGTTTTTACAGGAGACAGTCCTGACCGAGGCTCTGATTGCACAGAGGGTCCTCAACCTAGCAAGGTAATTTGTTTTAAGGTTTAATCGATCAGTTTAGTGATACAAAGGATTCACAATACAGCGGTGAGCCAGACCTGAGTCACCAGAGAGAGTCCGCATTCTGACTGCAGGGTAGATAAATAGACATGATTACTAAATAACTGTTAAGTTTAGTTGTACGATGCTACTCTGTTCTGCCTCCGACCTCACACAGATAAAGAAAACAGCCACTGAATAGTTTGGATTACATCCTATGGCTCCAATTATAAAATGCTTTTATTTTTGTACTCTGTTGACAGGCTTGAGTCCTGTCTCTGCTGAAGCTGTGTTTCTGATGTTTTTTTTTTTATTGATTGTGATCACAGGGTGTCGTCCTGCCTGACTCTCAGCTGCAAGGCCAAAGCCAGCGGGACAGCAGTAGTCCAACGCTCATCATGGAAGTTGTGTCCGTGGGAGAAGATGAAGAAAGAGACGAAGGGGAGGAGAAAGAGAGAGCAGTAAAGACGCCACCCGCCTCGCCTTTATACTGTGGTAAAGACAAGTGAAGACAAAAATGAAAACTGGTAAATAATCAATGCGATTGCGTTCTGAGGTCGTCTTTTTCCACGTGTGAGCAGGAAGGAGACTGAGGAGAAAGAAAAAGATTCCAGTGGTATCTTTGGATAACTCAGACACAGAGAAAGAAGTTCCTGCAAATGCTGGTGGGTGACTGGAAGCATCCAAGAATTTTCCAGTTCATTGCAATGTACAGCAGATTGACAGTATCGGTTGAAGTCCTACACATGGAGGATTCAGTAGACTGTTGTGTTTTATTTTTATATTAAGCATCTATATATACGTTTCTTTCTACATCAATAAACATGCTGTTTTTTTTTTTTTTTTCTTTACTTCTTTCAAAAGCAAAGAGAAGAGGAAGAAGAAAGATTTCTCAAACTCCAGTGTCGTCTGCGGAAGACTTGGACACAAATCCAGGAAGTGAGTGTCTGGTGCTTTAAGTCATCGTTACACATCTGAAATGAAAATTTTGTAGGAAACTGTTTTGTTATAATTTGTCCTTTTTTATCTTAAAGTGTCAAGGCGTACCCGAAGAAAGACAAGTTTGCGTACCAATACAAAACCAGAGGAATCAAACCTAAAAACTGTCCGCCGTGCTGCTGGTAAGACAAGGCTGGGTATCCTTTCATTTAGCTAACTCCGATTCTGCTCATTGATCCTGGTTCATTGCATATTACCTGCGCAAGAAAAGGATACAGGTAGATGTGTTTTTTTTTTTTTTTGCCAGTGGATCAGTTCAAAACCGTGTATGTCAGGGTGATAAAAGATGAACAAGGAGTGTTCATCAGAGGAAGAAGTGTTTGTAATTGCCATCAAACTTCCAACAGATCGCCAACAAAGGCAACATCTTTGAACTATCTGTTACCTGGAAGACCACATAAGGAAAATATGTTTTTAAGTCCTGGCTCTAATCTACCGTATTATCAACAACACATACACAAGCTTCAGCATCAAGATCTGATGAGCAGAGCTGGATATTTCTTAATAATTTATGGTTCCTAAAATGTTTGCCTTCCACATATGAACCATTTCTCAAGGACAAGCCCTTAGTGAAGTCATTTTTGTTGTTCTGTTTTACAGCAAAGCGGCCTTATAGAAGACGGAAAGATAGCAAACCATCTGCTGACGGAGACGGCGAAAACACAGGCACTTCAGCTGGTAGGAGCAAATAAACCAGCCCCTCAAGAGTGTGCAACCAGCTCAGAGCGCAGTTGCTGCTAATGCTTGGAAAATCCTTAGCCATGACCACTAGTTTACCAAAGGAAGGAAAAAGTGGCTGTGTTTAAACTCTCTTCCATTTTTTTTTGTGTTACCTGGCAAAGTTGGGTAAAGTAACGGTATTACTGCTGTGGTAGCTCAGAGTTAAATATACCTGATGCACTTGAAACTCTGTAGCTGCCAGGTATTTTCCATTAATAAACACATCCCAGCAAGTCAGGTCACAGTAAAAGCATTGATGTTGGAATTTTCCAGTGTTATTTAAAGCACTCGCACACACACACAAGACACTCTGCAGAAGATGGAGTATTTTTCATGGTCATCCAAATTCAGGGCTAGCTGGGGTTCTAGACCCGTTGTTACAGTCCCGACCTGTTTCATCTATAAGCAAAAAAAACAAACATAAATTCAACAGCAGCTTTTTAAACATAGAAGTGTGGATATACACACTATCATATGGGAAGAAAAATGATTGAGACACACTAATTTGTAAATTGTAAATTGAGGGGCAGATGCAGTGGCCAAAATAACATAAAAAAAAGATACCAATACAGTGTATATGTTTGTGCATCTCTTAGTTTCTTTGCCTCCATATGGAGACATCAACATGTCTACATCTGGAGATCCAAAGGGTTTTTGCCACAGTTCTCTTCACCTAGACAAAGCCAAGGTGAGAATGTGTAGAGTGGGTGACTATGACCAATCTGAATCTTTCTTTAACATGAAAGGGTACATTTATGTGTGAGTTACAAACTAGTTTCATGAAGTGGGTTGAGTTACTGCCAGTGACAGAGTAATGGTACTGACACAGAATCTGTTTGATATGTGATTAGATTTTATGAATTTTACACGCTCATTTGGCAAGCATTAAGCTAACAGCCTAACCTTGTCTTTTTTTTTTTTTTTTTCCCGTCACATAGGCAAGAAGCGTCCTGGCAGAAAGATGGTTCGTGTGCCAATAGAAATACCTCCTGAGCTCCTGAAGAAGCCCAAAGAGAAGATTGAGTACCACTGTTCAGTGTGTGGCAAAGAATTTCCTCATGCCTACAAACTAGAGAGGCACGAACTGATCCACACAGGAGAGAAACCATACTGCTGCTCCATCTGTGGCCGGGGCTTTAACCAGAAGGGGAATCTCAAAACGCACTACAAAGTGCACTTAGGTGAGAGATGATAGTTAAATGATACTTCAGAAGTACTATAATTTTAAATATATAGATATGTATAGTCTTGTTGCCAGCAAATTCCATAAAAAGATCAAAACCAACAATGATTTTGCCCGACTAAGTGTTGCCTATGTAGTTAAAACCCAATTTAGTCCTTGTTTCCACAGAACTTAATTTTGGTCCAAAAATGACTAAAAACATATCCATGAGTCACACTGTTGCACTGTTTCACTTCTGTGTACATGGGCGCTACATTTGGAGTCAATCCCAAACATAATGTCCTGATGCACAAATACTTGGTAGAGCATGAGAAGTATATTCATCTACATACTATCATCAGTAACACTGGCTACACACTCCAATGCCCGGTTGTTTCAGGAAATAAATATCCTTAGTAAAATTAGATGATATATGTGTGACCCATTTTTTAAGATTGTTGTATTCCATGGTAGAAACTGATCTTGGTGGACCACAGACAGGCTAAAAAGCATTACTAATTCAACATTTAATTTGTTCTTTACTTGTGATTAGTTGGCAATAACAAAAGTATAAAATGTTTAATTTGTTAACCATTTATAACTGCCACTTCAGTTACTTTCATTTTTACCTTTTGAGAAAAATATAGATGGTAATCACTCAACGGAACACATTAAAAAAAATGTTGTCATATATATAGTAATCAGCCACAACATTAAAACCACCTGCCAACTGTTGTGTAGATCCCCCTCAAGCCACCAAAACAGAATTTTTGGGGCATGAGGGCAGGACCTCTGGGAGTGTCTTGTGGTGTCTGGCACTGGCATCCTTTAGGTCATGTGGGTTGCAGGGCAGTGCCTCTTTTTGTTGCATCATGCAGATACTCAGTTGGATTGGAATCTGGAGAGTTTGAAGGCTGGGTCAACACTTTGAGCTTTTTGTTCCTTGAGCCTGAACAGTTTTGTGATGCATTGTCCTGTTGGGGGGGGGGGGAGCTGCCATTTGGGGGTGCTTGGTCTGCAACAACGTTTAGGTTTCCCAGCAGAAAATTGCATCATAACAAGATAAAATTATTCACTTCACTGGGTTTAATGTTATGGCTGATTTCTGGATACTCTATGTAGCTTAAAGTAAAACATGAGTGATGCTAAAATTGTAATCTGAAAAGGTGAAGAGTAAAACACAGGGTTGCCTCTCATTTTTTCTGCGTAGGTCGTAAGGGTGCTGTGGATTTTGATGATGAGGTGAATCCAATAGCATCAGAACTCTCGGAATACTTGAAGTCTCTGCCTGGGGAGTCGAGGATTCGATCATCCCTGCGGTGCCTGGAATGTGGCAAAGACTGTGAGAGTCAGTCAGCTTTACAAGCACACCACGTTACCACACACACTCCGACAGCTTCTGAATCCGATGCAGTCGAACAGAGTGCGTCGCAGCTTCTTTTCTGCCGCCGCTGTGGCGTTCAGTTCAATGAAAAAGAAAAGCTGGAAGAACACATGAAGACCCACGTCAAGGAGAAACCCTACTCATGTCCTGACTGTGGCAAGAGATTCATCAATGAAAGCTACATACAAATCCACCAACGCATCCACACCGGGGAGAAACCGTTCCTCTGCTCTCAGTGTGGCAGAGGTTTCCACACAGCGTCCTCTCTAAAGCTGCATGAGATGCAGCACTCTGGGGAGAGACCATTCGCATGTTCCATCTGTGGGAAGACATTTCGTATTAACTCCTACCTAACGGCACATTATCAGACCCACATTAAAGACAGACCTTTCATTTGTAGCGTCTGTGGGAAAGGCTACTCCAGAGCTGAGGAACTGAAGGTACACCATAGGCTTCACACTGGAGAGAGACCCTACGAGTGTGGAGAATGTGGGAAGAGCTTCATTTATCGCCAGGGTCTGCGGCAGCATCAGCGCACACATGCTGGAAGACGCATCGGGCCGACCAGGCAGCTCGGTAGACCGAAACAGCAGGCCAGGCTGGACATCTAACAGTTACTCTCTTGATGCGTTTTTGTTGTTAACTGTGTTTGAAAAATATTGCAGTAAATTGCTCCTCTTTCTTGTTCTTCTTCCTTCCATTCCTCCAACATACAGCTGAGAAGATTACTGCAACTGAAAATATGCGCTACAGATTCAGTGTGGGTATCCAAGAATAATTTGGACGCTTACCGTGTTGTCTTTCTTGTATTCATGTTTTGTACCCATGTTTTCATGTTTACTCTTCTCTCGTAGCCCATCTGTACAATTTGAGTGCCTTTGTATCCTGCATGCCAAATACTAATACTTAATGTTGAAAAAAAAATATGCACTATATCCTTGTTATTTTAAAATCATGGTTGATGGAATACAGACATTTTTCAGAAACACGTCTGGTTTTTTTTTCTGCATTTGAAACAACACATCCTTATATTATTAAATACGTACCAAGGTTTTTTTTCCTGCTGCAAGGTGGCACAGCTGGTAGTGCTGTTGCCTCACAGCTAGAAGATCCCAATGGGGGCATTGGGATCTTGCACATTCTCCCCGTGCAGCGTGGGTTCTCTCTGGGTTCTCTGGTTTCCTCCCACACGGTCCAAAAACATGTTGAGGTTAATTGGTGATTCTAAATTGTCCGTAGGTGTGAATGTGAGTGTGCTTGGTTGTCTGTCTCTAAGTGTAGCCCTGTGGTGACCTGTCCAGGGTGTCTCCTGCCTTCACCTTGAGTCAGCTGGGATAGACTCCAGCCCCCCGCGACCCAAGTGAGGATTAAGCGGTGTATAGATAATGGATGGATGGTACATTAAGACTTTAAACTTGGTCTTTGAAAGTTGATTGCAAATTGCAGTATAAATTTATGATTTACAAAGAAAAAAAAACTTGCATTTTTGGCAGAATAAATAAATGAACACATCTTTGAAAACTTCTGATTACTTTATATATGTTTGTTGGTCAGAACTTGTACTTCTGTACTTTAAAGCAGACATTTATGATCTGTCTACTGGATTACAAAATGATCATAGTGTTGTTGCTCCTGAAACCACTGTTGAGTATTTTACTTGTTCATGCATAATATATGTTTAGTAACTTATAGCAGGGAAAGCGCAAACGCGGTTGAAAAATGATGCCTTTTGTCCTTTTTGACTTACCGTAGCGTCTCCTGCATGTTCTCGCTCAGTCAGGCTCAAAATCTTCAGCGCGCAGCTTCGGGGGAAAGTTTGCAAACACAATGACAAGAAACCACCACAATGAACAAACCGCCTGTTCCTCCTCTGCTGACAACAGCCTGCACGGCGGAGACGAGTGACCAGCAGGAGTCCGTCTCAGAAAACCGAGAGGAAGAACTGGACCGAACCCGGACTAGAATCAACATCGGACGGGCTTTTCGGAGGTGGAGGAAGCTACGGGACGTGAAAGGATTCAAAACCGATGCTGAGATAGCGACATTCCTGCTGGACAGGTGATGACTTCTGCGTGATGTAATCTGTGAGATTAGATTATGCAAAAATAGAATCTCACAGCTGTGTGACCGGAACCGTCCAGATGTTGTGTTTGTGTTGTTGCAGTCGGCCAACGTTAGCTTGTTGTCAATGCTAAGGCTACTGCTAGTTACACTGAGGAGAGATGAAAATATCCCAATATTTAAAGACAAAGTCCTTGTAGGCAAGTCTCGCCGCTTGGCAGCCATCTTTGGCAACGACCCCAGGCAGGTGTTTTGGACCCACAGAACCAGAACCTATTTAAATGAACGTGGACAGAACCGAAACTGCCTGTATCATGGCACCTGTCAAATCTAGAGGGGGGAAAAAAATACTGAAAATGTTTTGGGACTTTGCCCTAAAATAATTAGTTCATATAATAATAATAATAATAATAATAATAATAATAATAATAATAATAATAATAATAATAATAAATGGGCAACAATGTTGATATTTCACAGCAGTAAAATGACACCTCAAATCTATTCATATCCTTCCATTAAAGAAAAAGCAAAATTCATAAGAGTCACTCAAATAACTAGAAACTGAAAAAAGTAATGATAAATACAAATTTGCTAAATTATAATTTAATGAAGTAAGACATTGCTTTTTGAATTGTGATGAAAAGAATAATTTAAAAAAAAAAAAAAAAACGACAAATCAGAGCACTTTGCTGATGAGCAGTGAACCAGAACACCTGTCAACAGGTGCAGAAGTCTGACGGAGAGTTACAGGAAGCACTTGATTGCAGTGATTGTCTCAAAGGGTTGTTCAACAAAATATTAGTCTACGGGTCCCATCATGCTTGTTTGCTTGTGTGTTTTTATCTGTTTAATATTTCTGTTGAACCACAATTCAAAAGAAATGTCATGATTTTCATTACATTTTTATTTATTATTACTTTTGTCAATTTCAACTTATTTCAGTGACAGCTGATTTTTTCCTTCTTTATGGGAGGGTGTGAATACATTTGAGGACGACATCATCTATCTATATATATTCATATATATATTTATTTCTTGTGTGTTTTATTCTTTCTTCTTCTTTTTGTTTCGGTCTGGTACTGCCTGTTATACTGTGTATAATTGTGTTTGTGACCAATAAAGGCCTTGAATCCTTGAATTCACTCATGTGTAGCTCCATCAGCTGTGGCCTTGGACACTTTCCAGGTTGGAAATGTCAAAATACGTCCAGATGAAATCAATGTGCTTTATTTGAATTGATCTCAGCTGCAGGTTCTTCAAGTCTGCATAAGCCTGCAGTTAATAAGCTGATAATAACCCCTGGCATGTCAGGAGGTTACATCTCAGGTTGATTTATTTATTATTTGAGAATAAACTGACCAATGATGCATTGACTTGCTTTCTTCCAGATATCAGGCAAATTCTTTGGCTGCAGCATCGACACCAACGAAACATAGGAGGTAAGAAAATGTTTGTAGCCTCAGCGGTGCACAATTGGAAAATCGGGGGCACGTGATAATTTATGCAGGATGTGAAACAGATGGTTTAATCCTCGTGTACTGCCTTCAATGTGTGACACATCTGTAACCAGTAATAGTTTCTCTGGATTGTAGTTTGACCTCCATCAACTGCTTTTCTGCAGAGATGATGGGGGTTGCAGAGAGGTGAACGAAATTGCCGTCGAGGTTTTAGATACAAGGTACGTTCTTTTAAATTGACCTGGTCATAGATGATGACCATCATCGCTGGATATGAATAGCTTGTATGTTTACTTTTTGCCAGACAAAAATAGAATATTTAAGTCTCTGGAAATGTACATTTCTATAACTTTTAAAAATGTTTTTAGTCCGTCATCGCCAGACATGCACGATGACTTCAACAGTATTCAAAACTCAGAGTAAGTCTTTAACATACACGTTTTATATGAACTTTGATGTGTCGAGTGTCTAATATATTTGACCGTCTGTGTAGAATTGACTGGACAGAGGACGAGACGTGGGCTCCGGTCGAGGACACAGAAGATATTTCAGCTTCAGAGGAAGAGGAAACAACGGAGGAGGACGATCACAATGACGACAGTGATGATGAAGACTACGTCCCCCCTTTGTGTGTTCGGTAAGTTCTCCACCAAAAGTTCTGTTTCATGAAAGTTAGTTTCTTTTCTCATTGCTTTCTTTATTCCTACAGAACTGGAACTGGTGCCATTAAAACCAAAATATGTCCAGATGCTCTTCAGTCTGTCAGCAAGGATGAAACTGTGAATGATGCTGAAGATGAAGAGAAGATAAAGCAGCCACCAGTGACAGGAAAGATTCCAGAAGTGCAGAGTGAGGATGAAATTATCGATAATCTTGCGAATGTGTTCACCAGGACTGTTTAAAACTGCTGTCAGAGCTGCACAGTCAAAATCATCCAACATAATTCAATTTAAATGAAATTTGTATTTGAAAGTTTATTTGAGACGATTTCAGAAATTTTGATGATGTTTGATGAAATGTTTCACAAATCATTTAATCAGTGAAGCAATAACTGTTAGCTGTGTTACTTCATCAGTTGCTGTAATATTTTATTGATTCTGATTTATTTGTTTATACAGAAAACATGCCTTGCAATCAGCTTGGGAACCAGAAAAACAAAGCTGCTGAGATCCACCACCAGGTGAGAGAGAGAGGCTGCATCATCTACACGTAAAAATAAACTTACCACATGGTTACATATTTTACGTTGTACGGGACTAAAACCCACATTTGTCTAAGTGGAGAGCAACAGAGGGCCACCAGGCCTGTGGTTTGAGGCATGTAGCAGTAAGTGAAGCTAAACTACAACAGAATTTTTGATTTCACGAGAAACTCTGTGATAAAATCGCTGTCACTAGTTGATGTGATAATTCAGCTTCATGGCATTTTGTTGTGTGTTTACTTCTTAACTCTCTGAACTCCACTTTCTCGGCGTTTTGTGCCCAGAACACATTTTTAGTCACTGTGGGTTCATTTTTTTTGACTCCAGTATAAAGTCCTTCATCTGTATGGAAACAGCACAACCATGACTCGAAGTAGCGAGAACTAAAAAAAAAAAAGTTTTCTGTGCAGGATGACATAGTTATAATGCCTTAAACCATTAAAGAGGAAAAAAGTTTCATTTTTGATCTTGAGAATTTGATTAAAAAAAACCTGGAGTCAGCACATGCAACATTTTTCCAAGTGCCAGATGTTGATGTAAATGTACAATCGAATGGCTGCTGCTGTCATTTTTGTTTGTTGGAGATTTTTGGAGATTAGCCGAATGGTTTAAAAAATGATTTAGTGCAGCAACATTTCAGTTGTTGTTGCTGTGTTTAGGAAAGATGAAAACTCCAGCTATGTTTTCAGAAACAGGTCAGTTTTGTGGAGGTGCCATCACAGTGGTTACTGAGAATTTAAACCGTTTTTGTGTCTACAGCACCTGAACAAAAGGAGAGCAGAGCTAAGTCACCGTGAAGAACACAGCCCTGGAAGACAACACAGCACCTCCCCATCTGAGGAGCCAAAACAGTCCCAGGGGTTTCGCAGGCCACACAAGACCTACAAATGTCCAACGTGTGGAAAAGTGTTCCCTCGTAACCAAGCCCTGAAACGCCACCTGGTGATTCACTCAGGAAAAAGACCTTTCAAATGCTTCATATGTGGAAGAGGATTCACTCAGAGTGGAAACCTCAAAACACACATGAAGGTTCACAGAGGTACGAGTTCCTCCTGTCCTTGTAAACCTTTACCTCTTCCACAGACTCTGTGAAATCCTCTCAGGTGTTTTTTATTCTAGTAAAGACAAGTTACATTGATCTGACCTTGCATTTCAATACTGTTTTCTTATGCTCAGAAGTGCTGTTTTATCATTTTAAATTAATTGTTAATTGGATTCTCGTTGGCCTGGTCACAGAACAAATATTGTACCTTTGCAACATGTTTGGGTCGTTAAGGTGCTAACCATTTGGAGGATTAGTTGGTGAACAAGTTGTTATTTGAAAGTCAGTCAGGTTAGCGCTGGTCAGTTACAATAGCCCTCCAAGCTTCCTCCCAATTTTTCGGTACGGTGCAGCTTGTTCCCCACCTGGCATTTTGTTCTCAGGACTGAACAAAATGTCATTCAATAAAGAATTCTTTGAGGGAGATAAAGATCTCAGAGGTGTCATGGTTTGCACTGAGGATGCAAATTTTAAACAATTTCATATTCAAAAGTGGTTGATCTTTAAAATGAATGAAATATCGTGGGCATTTTTCCATATGCTGACAAAACCATTTTTCGGCACTAACACTTGCCGTTCCTCACAAAATCAGCTTAGAGATTTGAAGAAGAGATAAAGTTCACACCAGCTTTAACAGCAAGTGAGCTGCTGCCTTCCTCAGTAAATAACCTGTAATGTTAATAATCTTTTCACAGCAGTTTGATATCAAAATAATGAAGAAGTGACTTATTCACTGCTGGAAACAGCTGTTTAGCTCAAACTGATGTCCACAAATACTGTTGCAGCAACTTTCGCAGTCCAGGAACTCTATGCGTGTTTACTACCACCTCCACAATGCATTTATGCTCAGTACTCATCAGAACACTTCCTCCCTACTGACAGACATTTTTGATCAATGGTCTGTGTTAGCATTTGAAAATCCTGGTTTAGTGTAAAAATGAGCCAAAGGTATCTGGATAAATCAGACAGCCGGCAGACACCTTTTTACAGTTTGATGCTGCAAAGCTCATCAACTTGACTGCCACAGTTAGCAGATAGACAGCAGGGAGGTGCGCCTGTTTTATGGACACTTTCGAGCAGTCAGCAAACACGCCTGTAACTCCATCTCATCAAACAGTAGCATTTTCCACCTGGTGGTGCAACCAAGTACTACAACAAATGAGCAGTACATTTGCTGACATATGTGTTTCTTGTCTTGTAGCTTATTGGATAATGTGTTTTAAATCAATCAAATTATTAATAGCAATTAATTGAATAACATTTAATCATGAACATTCCTTTGCATGTATAACTGTCTATAACAATGTCTTTCATGGAGCAGGTTTAATTCCAGCAGTTTAACTTTCCCCTTGTAAATCTGTTGAAATTTAACCTTTTAAATGCTTGTGTGACAGACCTCTAACAATAGAGAACTGTCTATTAATAAATATCTTCGTTTTTCTCCACAGGCGAGCTAACAAACTGGACATTAGTTAAAGAGAAGAGTCCAGTTAAAGAATCTCCTGCAACACTTTATTTGTGTGGGGAGTGTGGAATGGACTTCCCTGAGAAGCATCTGCTAGAGCAACACCGTGGGAGTCACAAGAAGCCTTTTGCATGTCCCGACTGTGACAAGACATTCAAAAACGAATCATATTTTAAAATCCATCAACGTGTCCACTCAGGAGAAACACCTTACATCTGTTCAGAGTGTGGGAAGAGTTGTGTCACAGCAGTTTTGCTTAAAAAACACGAACTAACCCACACCGGAGAAAAGAATTTTCACTGTGGTCGGTGCTGGAGGGCGTTTTCACAATCCTCGCACCTGAAAATGCATCTCAAGACCCACACAGGAGAGCGTCCTCACCTGTGCTCAATCTGTGGAAAAAGTTACTCCAGAGCACATACGCTGAAAGTTCATCTGCGAGTTCACACTGGAGAGAAACCATACTCTTGTGAGAAATGTGGGAAGTGTTTTTTTTACTCTCAAAATTATCAAGTGCATTTGAAGACTCATGACAAGAAGCTGAAGCCTCCACCAAAATCTACAGGGAGACCAAAACAGCAGCTGTTAGTGGTAAAGAATCAGTGATGTCATGTGGAAATTTTAAAGCAGTCTGAAAAGATGTAAATTTATTACCTTTTACTTATTGATTATTAAGCGACATAAAATATCTTTTAATGGACTCAAGTGATGGGACAAGCAATACGATATTAATCACATGTGATATGTTGTGTACAGTCAAATCCACTGTTATGTATTTTAGGCTAGAGTATTTAAATAAATAAATCATGGTAATTGTGTTTTGTATTGATGCTTCAAGATCTGTGTGTGGAAACAGACACAAGCAGAGTGAAAGAGAGACAGGTGAAGATGATGATAAAGGCGTTGATGACAACTTGTTACAGCCATTCCATGCATTTGTGCTGACATGGGGTAATTGTGGTGACGGGGAGGAGTTATTTTTTTTCCTGGCCTTTCTAGTTGTAAATTAAATATGATGGAAGGGCGGAGGTACGGCTGATATATCTGTATGTTTTTGTCCAAAATGCTTGTGCTCTATCGATATCTAGTGGTTTTGAAGGTCACATAAAGAACCTTTATATATACTGTGTTGTAAGTTAATACCACGGTTGGAGTTCGTTTAGTGGTTATGGCGAGAGTACAAGTCAAAGTCAAGTCAAATTCTTGATGGGGGAAAGCTAAACTAAAAAACATATTTTAAGTGAATATGGTCACCGGGGAAACAATAAGATGTTACAAGTGTAAAACAAGTCATTTCCTGTTGTCAGCAGGTGGCACTATGACTGTGAATGGATATTGGCATATGGATGTGATCAGGGCAGCAGTCTGATCAAACATGGAAAGTTTGAGGAAGATTGGAGCAGGTACAGGGTCGTTAGACAG